>NW_019233395.1:0-175106 GCF_002742605.1 Olea europaea var. sylvestris
GATGTTGGTTTGATATTTTTTCTTCTTTCTTTTCACTCCACCGCCTCAACCTCCTTTTCTCCCATTTTTCTCTCTTTTTTTTTTCTTTTTCTTGTTTCTACACATGTTTAGTCTATTATCTAAGTGTATGGTGATGATGGATGACAAGTGGGTTGATTATAGGGTAATAAGTGGCCTTAAAACCTAGATTTACAAAAGAAGCCTCTTATCTTTTCAACTAATATAATCTAAACCCTCTAACTTTCATTGCTAACAAAGTGTACCCCAAATTTAAACTTGTACCCAACTTACATATTCAAAAATTGTAGATTGTAACATAATTTAATCATTTGGTCAATTGAAGTCCTAACAAAATAATCCACTTCATTCAAATCCAAACTTGCCTTAAGTTTCGACTAACTAATTATCACTTCATGCATACACAACCTTTAACACTTCATGCCTACATTCATTAACTACCTCTAACATTAACCACTACAAAGGTGGTGTCCCCTTATCCTTATGGCCAAAAATAGTATTGAAAGTTAAATTGCCATCCCAAAGAAATTTAAACGAGCATAAAATTTCGGAGTATTACAGCAAGATTCTTAACGATTTGACATTGCTATTTGTGCACTGATTTTTGACACGTTCTTTGACACTTGTATTGTTGTCAAGTGTCAATTGGATGGGAAAGTTGATGCGAACCCCGTAGCAACGTTGACTACGAAACCCACAACAAGATTGACGAACCCAAGAAAGCCAAATTAATCCAAGAGTTTATGATTAACCCAAAAGAAAGTCCAAGCAAAAAACCCAACAAGAACGACACTTGAAAGACCCCTTGATCACGAAATCCAAGAATTAAATCCAGTTGTTTGAACACCACAAGTTAACATTTGACAAGTTCGAAATTGTTCAATGAAGAACGATGAAGAGAAGATAATACGTCTCACTTTTAATTCAATATCAATAATGTCAAAGGTTTTTAACAATTGAATGGAAACTCCTATTTATACTAAACCTAAAAACTAGGTAAAAATCGTGCAAAAGTCGAGCATAATCTCCAAAATATGGAAAAGAATCAAAATCTAATAAAATATGGAAAATTGCCAAAATTAGAAAATTCGCCAAAGTTTTGGCCTGTGCGGCCGCAGGGTGTAAATCCATGCTGTCACATGGTTCAACTGAAATTGCACTTTTGGTTTTCGGTATGCATGTGTGCGGCCACATGTGGTTTTGCCTGTGCGGCCGCATGGTGTTGTCTTCACCCTCGACTTTTGTCGCTTGATAACAAATTGATCCAAGTTGATTTGACCTTCGACCCGAACATGAAAGTTGCTCCATTTTGAGTCCCAAACATGGTTCCATCAATGGTTTCTTGAACGAGCAATCCCATCACTTGTTTCACTTACTTTTCCCTTGATCACGTCATTGGTCCGCCATCGACTATCAACGCGTCTCATCTCGCACTTGCCTTCGTCGGGCTCGACTCCTGGATCATATCAAAAGTTGTTTGAAATATAAACTGTCCAACAGAGTAATGTCATGTGACAAAGTGTAAACTATAGTGTACACCATAGTGTACATGCAGTAAGGTTCTTACCGATTGAACTTTGCTATTTGTACACTGATTTTTGACACGTTCTTTGACACTTGTATTGTTGTCAAGTGTCAATTGGATGGGAAAACTATTTGAAATTTAAACTATCCAGCAAGGTAGTGTCACGTTGTAAAGTTTAATGTAAAGTGTATACCATTGTGTACATGTCGGAAGGTTCTTACCAAATATGTACTGTCTAACACGGTAATGTCACGTGGCAAAGTGTAAACTAAAGTGTACATCGTAGTGTACATGTAGCAAGGTTCTTACCGATTGAACTTTCCTATTTGTACACTGATTTTTGTCACGTTGTTTGACACTTCATTGTTGTCAAATGTCAATTGGATGGGAAAACTGTTATTTGTACTCAGATTTTTGACATGTTGTTTGATACTTGCATTATTGTCAAATGTCAATTAGATGGGAAATTTTTTTGAAATTTAAACTGTCCAATAGGGTAATGTCACGTGGCAAAGTGTAAGTACACCATAGTGCACATATAGCAAGGTCCTTACCAATTGAACATTGGTATTTGTACCCTAATTTTTGACATGTTGTTTAACACTTCCATTGTTGTTAAGTGTCAGTTGGAAGGGAAACTATTTGAAATTTAAACACTCCAACAGGTAATGTCACGTGGCAAAGTATAAATTAAAGTGTAAACCATAGTTTACATGTGGCAAGGTTCTTACCGAATGAACATTGCTATTTGTACGTTAATTCTTGATACATTATTTGACACTTGCATTGTTGTCAAGCATCAATTGGATGGGAAACTATTTGAAATTTAAACTGTCTAATAGGGTAATGTCACGTGGCAAAGAGTAAACTAAAGTGTGCACCATATTGTACATGTAGCAAGGTTCTTACCGATTGAACTTTGCAGTTTGTACACTGATTTTTGACACGTTGTTTGACAATTGCATTGTTGTTAAGTGTCAATTGGATGGAAAAATGGGTTGAAATTTATGTTGTCTAATAGGGCAATGTCACGTGACAAAGTGTAAACTAAAGTGTACACCATAGTGTACATGTAGCAAGGTTCTCACCGATTGAACTTTGCTACCTGTACAGAGATTTTTCACACATTGTTTGACACTTCCATTGTTTTCAAATGTCAATTGGATGGGAAAACAGTTTTGAAATTTGAACTGTCCAATAGGATAATGTCACGTGGCAAAGTGTAAACTGAAGTGTACACCACAGTATACATGTAGCAAGGTCCTTTCTGATTAAACTTTGCTATTTGTACACTGATTTTCGACAGGTTGTTTGACACTTACATTATTGTCAAGTGTCAATTGGATGGGAAAACTGTTATTTTACACGGATTTTTAACACGTTGTTTGGCACTTGCATTATTGTCAAGTGTCAATTGGATGGAAAACTGTTTGAAATTTAAGCTGTCTAACAGGGTAATGTCACGTGGCAAAGTGTAAACTAAAGTGTACACTATAGTGTACATGTAGTAATGTTCTTATCGATCAAACTTTGCTATTTGTACACTGATTTTTGACACGTTGTTTGACACTTGCATTGTTTTCAAGTGTCAATTGGATAGAAAAACCATTTGAAATTTAAACTGTCTAGCAGGATTGTGTCATGTGGCAAAGTGTAAGTACACCATAGTGTACAAGTAGCAAGGTTTTTACCGATCGAATTTTGCTATTTGTACACTGATTTTTGACAGGTTGTTTGATACTTGCATTGTTTTTAAGTGTCAATTGGATGGAAAAACTAGTTGAAATTTATGCTGTCTAACAAGGTAATGTCACGTGGGAAAGTCTAAATTAAAGTGCACACCATAGTGTACATGTTGCAAGGTCCGAATTGAATGAACATTGCTATTTGTACACTAATTTTTGACACGTTGCTTAACACTTGCATTGTTTTCAAGTGTCAATTGGACGGGAAAACTATTTGAAATTTAAATTGTCAAACAGGGTAATGTCACGTGGCTAAGTATAAACTAAAGTGTAAACCATAGTGCACATATAGCAAGATTCTTGTCGATTTGACATTGCTATTTGTACACTGATTTTTGACACATTCTTTGACACTTGTATTATTGTCAAGTGTCAATTGGATGGAAAAACTATTTGAAATTTAAACTGTCCAACAGAGTAATGTCACGTGGCAAAGTGTAACTATAGTGTACACCATAGTTTACATGTAGCAAGGTTCTTACCGACTGAACTTTACTATTTGTACACTGATTTTTGACACGTTCTTTGACACTAGTATTGTTGTCAAGTGTCAATTGGATGGAAAAACTGTTTGAAATTTAAACTATCCAGTAGGGTAGTGTCACGTGGCAAAGTTTAAACTAAAGTATACACCATAGTGTACATGTCGCAAGGTTCTTATCAAATTTATACTGTCTAACAGAGTAATGTCCCGTGGCGAAGTGTAAACTGAAGTGTACACCATAGTGTACATGCAGCAAGGTTCTTACCGATTGAACTTTTCTATTTGTACACTGATTTTTGGCACGTTGTTTGATACTTTCATTGTTCTCAAGTGTCAATTGGATAGGAAAACTGTTATTTGTACTCAGATTTTTGACATGTTGTTTTGACAATTGCATTATTGTCAAGTGTCAGTTGGATGGGAAAATTGTATGAAATTGAAACTGTCCAACAGTGTAATGTCACGTCAAAGTGTAAGTACACCAAGTGTACTTGTAGCAAGGTCCTTACTGATTGAACATTTCTATTTGTATACTAATTTTTGACACATTATTTGACACTTGCATTGTTGTCAAGTGTCAGTTGGATGGAAAACTATTTGAAATTTAAACTCTCCAATAGGGTAATGTCACGTGGCAAAGTGTAAATTAAAGTGTAAATCATAGTGTGCATGTAGCAAAGTGTCAATCGTATGGGAGACCAGTTTGAAATTTAAATTGATTAATAGGGTAATGTCATGTGGCAAAGTGTAAACAAAAGTGTAAACCGTAGTGTACATTTAGCAAAGTTCTTACCGATTGAATATTGCTATTTGAACACAGATTTTTGATACGTTGTTTGACACTTGCATTGTTGTCAAGTTTCATTTGGATGGAAAAATTATTTGAAATTTCAACTGCCCAACAAGGTAATGTCTCGTGACAAAGTGTAAATTAAATTGTACATCATATTGTACATGTGGCAAGGTTCTTACCGATTGAACTTTGCAAATCGTACACTATTTTTTGACTCGTTGTTTGACAATTGTATTGTTGTCAAGTGTCAATTGGATGAGAAAACTATTTGAAATTCAAATTGTCCAACAGGGCAATGTCACTTGGCACAGTGTAAACTGAAGTGTACATCATAGCGTACATGTTGCAAAATTCTTATCGATTGAACTTTGCAATTTGTACACTGATTTTTGACACGTTGTTTGACACTTCCATTGTTGTCAAGTGTCAATTGGATGGAAAAACTATTTGAAATTTGAACTGTCCAATAGGGTAATGTCAAGTGGCAAAGTGTAAACTAAAGCGCACACCATAATACACATGTAGCAAGGTCCTTTCCGATTGAACCTTGCTATTTGTACACTAATTTTCGACACGTTGTTTAACACTTACATTATTGTGAAGTTTCAATTGGATGGGAAAACTGTTATTTGTACACAGATTTTTAACACGTCACTTGACACTTGCATTGTTGTCAAGTGTCAATTAGATGGGAAAACTGTTTGAAATTTAAACTGTCCAACAGGGTAATGTCATGTGACAAAGTGTAAACTAAAGTGTAAACCATAGTCCACATGTAGCAAGATTCTTACTGATTTAACATTTCTATTCGTACACTAATTTTTGACAAGTTGTTTGACACTTGTATTATTGTCAAGTGGCAATTGGATGGAAAAACTGTTCGAAATTTAAACTGTCCAACAGAGTAATGTCACGTGGCAAGTGTAAACTAAAGTGTACACCATAGTGTACATATTACAAGGTTCTTGCCAGTTGAACTTTGCTATTTGTACACTAATTTTTGACACGTTGTTTGAGCATTGCATTGTCGTCAAGTGTCAATTGGATGGGAAAACTGTTTGAAATTTAAACTGTTCGATAGGGTAATGTCGTGTGGCAAAGTGTAAGAACACCATAGTATACTTGTAGTAAGGTTCATACCGATTGAAATTTGCTATTTGTACACTAATTTTTGACACGATGTTTGACACTTGTATTATTGTCAAGTGTCAATTGGATGGGAAAACTGTTATTTGCACACAGATTATTGACACATTTTTTGACACTTCCATTGTTGTTAAGTGTCAATTGGATGGGAAAATAATTTGAAATTTAAACTATCCAACAAGGTAATGTCACGTGGCAAATTGTAAACTAAGGTGTACACCATTGTGGACAGGTAGCAAGGTTCTTACCGATTGAACTTTGCTATTTGTACACCAATTTTGACACGTTGTCTAACACTTGCATTGTTGTCAGGTGTCAATTGGATGGGAAAACTGTTTGAAATTTAAACTGCCCAACAATGTAATGTCACGTGGCAAAGTGTAAGTACACCATAGTGTATATGTAGCAACGTCCTTACCGATTGAACATTGCTATTTGTACACTAATTTTTGACATGTTGTTTGACACTTGTATTGTTGTCAAGAGTCCATTAGGTGGGAAAACTATTCAAAATTTAATCTCTCCAACAAGGTAAACTAAAGTATAAACCATAGTTTACATGTAGCAGGGCTCTTACCTATTGAACACTACTATTTGTACACTGATTTTTGATACGTTATTTGACACTTGCATTGTTCTCAAGCGTCAAATGGATGGGAAACTGTTTGAAATCTAAACTGTCCAACAAGGTAATGTCTTGTGGCAAAGTGTAAACTAAAGTGTGCACCATGTTGTACATGTAGCAAGGTTCTTACCAATTGAACTTTGCTATTTGTGCACTGATTTTTGACACGTTGTTTGACACTTGCATTGTTTTTAAATGTCAATTGGATGGAAAAACTGTTTGAAATTTATACTGTCTAACAGGGTGATGTCACGTGGTAAAGTGTAAACTACAGTGTACACCATAGCGTACATGTAGCAAGGTCCTTACCGAATGAACATTGCTATTTATACAATAATTTTTGACACGTTCCTTGACACTTACATTGTTTTCAAGTGTCAATTGGACTGGAAAACTGTTTGAAATTTAAATTGTCCCACAGGATAATGTCACGTGGCTAAGTATAAACTAAAGTGTAAACGATAGTGCACATATAGCAAGATTCTTACCGATTTGACATTGCTATCTGTACACTGATTTTTGACACATTTTTTGACACTTGTATTGTTGTCAAGTGTCAATTGGATAGAAAAACTATTTAAAATTTAAACTGTCCAACAGAGTAATGTCACTTGGCAAAGTGTAAACTAAACTGTACACCATAGTGTGCATGCAGCAAGGATCTTACCATTTGAACTTTGCTATTTGTACACTAATTTTTGACACGTTGCTTGACACTTGCATTGTTGTGAAGTGCCAATTGGACAGGAAAACTGTTTGAAATTTAAACTGTCCAACAGGGTACTCTCACGTGGCAAAGTGTAAACTAAAGTGTAAGCCATAGTGCACATGTAGCAGGATTTTTACCGATTTAACATTGCTATTTGTATACTAATTTTTGACACATTGTTTGACACTTGTATTGTTGTCAAGTGTCAATTGGATGGGAAAACTGTTTGAGATTTAAACTGTACAGCAGAGTAATGTCACTTGGTAAAGTGTAAACTAAAGTGTACACCATAGTGTACGTGTAGCAATGTCCTTACTGATTGAACTTTGCTATTTGTACACAAATTTTTTACACGTTGTTTGACACGTCCATTGTTGTCAAGTGTCAATTGGATGGGAATACAGTTTGAAATTTGAACTGTCCAATAGGGTAATGTCATGTGTCAGAATGTAAACTAAAGTGTACACCATAGTATACATGTAGTAAGATCCTTTTCGATTTAACTTTTTTCTTTGTACACTGATTTTCGACACGTTGTTTGACACTTGCAATATTGTCAAGTTTCAATTGGATGGGAAAACTGTTATTTGTACGCAGATTTTTGACACGTTGTTTGACACTTGTATTATTGTCAAGTGCAAATTGGATGGGAAGACTGGTTGAAATTTAAATTGTCCAATAGGGTAATGTCACGTGGCAAAGTGTAAAGTAAAGTGTACACCATAGTGTACATATAGCGAGGTTCTTACCAATTAAACTTTGCTATTTGTACACTGATTTTTGACACGTTGCTTGAAACTTGCATTATTATCAAGTATCAATTGGACGGGAAAACTGTACAAAATTTAAACTGTCCAACAGGGTAATGTCACTTGACAATGTGTAAACTAAAGTGTAAACCATAGTGCACATGTAGTAAGATTCTTACCGATTTAACATTGCTATTTTTACACTGATTTTTGACACGTTCTTTGACACTTGTATTGTTGTCAAGTGTCAATTGGATGGGAAAACTGTTTAAAATTTAAGCTGTACAACAGAGTAATGTCACTTGGCAAAGTGTAAACTAAAGTTTATACCATAGTGTGCATATAGCAAGGTTCTTATCGATTGAACTTTGCTACTTGTACACTGATTTTTGACACGTTCTTTTGACACTTGTATTGTTTTCAAGTGTCAATTGTGTGGGAAAATTGCTTGTAATTAAAAATGTCCAATAGAGTAATGTCATGTGACAAAGTATAAACTGAAGTGTACATATAGTGTACATGTAGCAAGATTCTTACCGATTAAACTATGCTATTTATACACTGATTTTTAACACTTTGTTCGACATTTGCATTGTTATCAAGTGTCAATTTTAGATGGGAAAACTATTTAAAATTTAAACTCTCCAACAGGGTAATATCACGTGGTAGAGTGTAAACTATAGTGTAAACCACAGTGTACATATAGCAAGGTTCTTACCGATTGAACTTTGCTATTTGTACACTGATTTTTGACACAATGCTTGAAACGTGTATTGTTGTTAAGTGTCAATTGGACGGGAAAATTGTTCGAAATTTAAACTGTCCGACAGGGTAATGTCACATGGCAATGTGTAAACTAAAGTGTAAGCCATAGTGCACATGTAGCAAAATTTTTACCGATTTAACATTGCTATTTTTACACTGATTTTTGACACGTTCTTTGACACTTGTATTGTTGTCAAGTGTCAATTGGATGGCAGAACTGTTTGAAATTCAAACTATCCAATAGGGTAATGTCACTTGGTAAAGTGTAAACTAAAGTGTACACCATAGTGTGCATATAGCAAAGTTCTTACCGATTGAACTTTGCTATTTGTACACTGATTTTTGACACGTTCTTTGACACTTGTATTGTTGTCAAGTGTCAATTGTGTGGGAAAATTGCTTGTAATTTAAAATGTCCAATAGAGTAATGTCATGTGGCAAAGTGTAAACTGAAGTGTACACACATGTAGCAAGATTTTTACCGATTAAACTTTGTTATTTGTACACTGATTTTTGACACTTTGTTCGACATTTGCATTGTTATCAAGTGTCAATTAGATGGGAAAACTATTTAAAATTTAAACTCTCCAACAGGGTAATGTTACGTGGCAGAGTGTAAACTATAGTGTAAACCTTATTGTACATGTAGCAAGGTTCTTACCGATTGATCTTAGCTATTTGTACACAGATTTTTGATACGTTATTTGACACTTGCATTGTTGTCGAGCATCAATTGGATGGGGAAACTGTTTGAAATTTATGTTGTCTAACAAGGTAATGTCAAGTGGGAAAGTGTAGACTAAAGTGTACACCATAGTGTACACGTAGCAAGGTTCTTACCGATTGAAATTTGCTATTTGTACACTGATTTTTGACATGTTGTTTGACACTTCCATTGTTGTCAAGTGTCAATTGGATGGAAAAACTGTTTGAAATTCGAACTTTCCAATAAAGTCATGTCACGTGGCAAAGTGTAAACTAAAGTATACAATATAGATTACATGTAGCAAGGTTCTTATCGATTTAACTTTGCTATTTGTATACTGATTTTTCACACGTTGTTTGACACTTGCATTTTTGCCAAGTGAACTGGTTGGAAAAACTGTTTGAAATTTAAACTGTCCAACGGGGTATTGTCACGTGGCAAAGTGTAAACAAAAGTGTAAACCGTAGTGTACCTGTAGCAAGGTTCTTACCGATTGAAAATTGCTATTTGTACATTGATTTTTGATATGCTGTTTAACACTTGCATTGTTGTAAGCGTTAAATGGATGGGAAACTATTTGAAATTTAAACTGTCCAATAGGGTAATGTCATGTGGCAAAGTTTAAACTAAAGCGTACATCATATTGTACATGTAGCAAGATTCTTACCGATTGAACTTTGCTATTTGTACACTGATTTTCGACACGTTGTTTGATACTTGCATTGTTGTCAAGTGTCAATTGGATGGGAAAACTATTTGAAATTTAAACTCTCCAACAGAGTAATGTCACTTGGGAAAGTGTAAACTAAAGTATACACCATAGTGTGCATATAGCAAGGTTCTTACCGATTGAACTATGCTATTTCTACACAAATTTTTGACACATTGCTTGACAATTGCATTGTTGTCAAGTGTCAATTGGGCAAGAAAACTATTTGACATTTAAACTTTCCAACAGGGTAATGTCACGTGGAAAAGTGTAAACTAAAGTATAAACCATAGTGCACATGTAGCAAGATTCTTACCGATTTAACATTGCTATTTGTACGGTGATTTTTGACACGTTGTTTGACACTTGTATTGTTTTCAAGTGTCAATTGGATGGGAAAACTGTTTGAAATTTAAACTGTACAACAGAGTAATGTCACTTGACAAAGTGTAAATTGAAGTGTACACCATAGTGTGCATGTAGCAAGGTTCTTACCGATTGAACTTTGCTATTTGTACACTAATTTTTGACACGTTGCTTGACACTTGTATCGTTGTCAAGTGTCAATTGGATGGGAAAACTGTTTGAAATTAAACTGTCCAACAGGGTAATGTCACATGGTAAAGTGTAAACTAAAGTGTAAACCATAGTGCACATGTAACAAGATTCTTACCGATTTAACATTGCTATTTGTACACTGATTTTTGACACATTATTTGACACTTGTACTATTGTTAAGTGTCAATTGGATGGGAAAACTGTTTGAAATTTAAACTGTACAATGGAGTAATGTCACTTGGCAAAGTGGAAACTAAAGTGTACACCATAGTGTACATGCAGAAAGGTTCTTACCGATTGAACTTTGCTATTTGTACACTGATTTTTGACATGTTGTTTGACACATCCATTGTTGTCAAGTGCCAATTGGATGGGAAAACAGTTTGAAATTTGAACTGTCCAATAGGGTAATGTTACGTGGTAAAGTGTAAACTAAAGTGTACACCATAGTATACATGTAGCAAGATCCTTTCCGATTGAACTTTGCTATTTGTACACTGATTTTCGACACGTTGTTTGACACTTGCATTATTGTCAAGTTTCAATTAGATGGGAAAACTGTTATTTGTACAATGATTTTTGACACGTTGTTTGACATTTGTATTATTGTCAAGTGTAAATTAGATGGGAAAACTGTTTGAAATTTTAACATTCCAATAGGGTAATGTCACATGGCAAAGTGTAAAATAAAGTGTTTACACCATAATGTACATGTAGCAAGTTTCTTACCAATTGAACTTTGCTATTTGTACTTTGATTTTTGACATGTTGTTTAACACTTGCATTGTTGACAAGTGTCAATTGGATGGGAAAACTATTTAAGACTTAAACGGTCCAACAGGGTAATATCATGTGGCAAAGTGTAAACTAAATTATACACCATAGTTTACATGTGGCAAAGTCCTTACCGATTGAACTTTTGCTATTTGTACACTGATTTTCAACATGTTGTTTAACACTTACATTGTTGTCAAGCGTCAATTGGATGGAAAACTGTTTGAAATTTAAACTGTCCAGCAAGATAATGTCACATGGTAAAGTGTAAACTATAGTGCGTACACCATAGTGTACATATAGCAAGGTCCTTACTGATTGAACTTTGCTATTTGTACAATAATTCTTGACACGTTGTTTGATACTTACATTGTTGTCAAGTCTCAAATGGATGGAAAAATAGTTTGAAATTTAAACTATCCAACTGGGTAATGTCACGTGGCAAAGTGTAAACTAAAATGTACACCACGTGATACATGTGGCAAGGTTCTTACCGATTGAACTTTGCTATTTGTACACTGATTTTTGACACGTTGTTTGATACTTCCATTATTTTCAAGTGTCAATTAGATGGAAAAAACTATTTGAAATTTAAATTGTATAGTAGGGTAGTGTCACGTGGCAACAAGTAAACTAAAGTGTACACCATAGTGTACATGTTGCAAGGACCTTATTGATTGAAAGTTGCTATTTGTGCACTAATTTTTGACACGTTGTTTGACACTTTCATTGTTGTCAAGTGTCAATTGGATGGGAAAACTGTTTGAAATTTAAACTGTCTAGCAGGATAATGTCATGTGGCAAAGTGTAAACTATAGTGCGTACACCATAGTGTACTTGCTATTTCTACACTGGTTGTTGACACATTGCTCGGCAGTTGCATTATTGTCAAGTGTCAGTTGGGTGGGAAATCTATTTAAAATTTAAACTGTCCAACAGGATAATTTCATGTGGCATAACGTAAATTAAAGTGTGCACCATAGTGTACATGTAACAAGGTTCTTATCGATTGAACTTTGCTATTTGTACTTTAATTTTGGACACGTTGTTTGACACTTGCATTGTTGTCAAGCGTCAATTGGATGGGAAAATTGTTTGAAATTTAAACTACCCAACAGGGTAATGTCACGTAGAAAAGAGTAAACTAAAGTGTATAGCATAATGTACAAATAGCTAGGACCTTACCGATTGAACTTTGCTATTTGTACTCTAATTTTCAACACGTTGTTTAACACTTGTATTACTTTCAAGTGTTAATTAGATGGGAAAACCATTTGAAATTTAAATTTAAACAGGGTAATGTCACATGGCAAAGTGTAAACAAAAGTGTACACCACAGTGTACCTGTAGCAAGATTCTTACCGATTGAACTTTACTATTTGTACACTAATTGTTGACACGTTGCTCGACACTTGCATTGTTGGCAAGTGCCAATTCGATGGGAAAACTATTTAAAATTTAAACTATTCGATAGGGTAATGTCACGTGGCAAAGTGTAAACTGAAGTGTACACTGAAGTGTACACCATAGTGTATATCTGGCTAGGTCCTTACCAATTGAACTTTGCTATTTGTACACTGACTTTAAAAGTGTTGTTTGATGCTTGCATTGTTGTAAAGTGTTAATTGGATGGAAAAACTGTTTAAAATTTAAAATTTTCAACAGAGTAATGTGATGTGGGAAAGTGTTAACTAAAGTGCACACCATAGTGTACATGTAGCATGGCTCTTACCGATTGAACTTCGCTATTTGTACAATAATTTTTATCACGTTGTTCGATACTTGCATTGTTGTTAAGTGTCAATTGGATGGGAAAACTGTTTGGAATTTAAATTGTCTGATAGGGTAATGACACGTGGCAAAATGTAAACTAAAGTGTACACCATAGTATACCTGTTGCAAGGTTCTTACCGATTGAACTTTGCTACTTGTACACTAATTTTTGACACATTGTTTGACACTTGCATTGTTATCAAGTGTCAATTGGATGGGAAAACTATTTGAAATTTAAACATTCCAATAGGGTAATGTCACGTGGCAAAGTGTAAACTAAAGTGTGTACACCATAATGTACATGTAGCAAGGTTCTTACCAATTGAACTTTGCGATTTGCACTCTGATTTTTGACATGTTGTTTGATACTTGCATTGTTGACAAATATCAATTGGATGGAAAAATTGTTTAAAATTTAAACTGTCCAACTGAGTAATGTCACGTGGCAAAGTGTAAACTAAAGTATACACCATAGTTTACACATGGAAAGGTCCTTACTGATTGAACATTTGCTATTTGTACACTGATTTTCAAAATGGTGTTTGACACTTACATTGTTGTCAAGTGTCAATTGGATGGGAAAACTGTTTGAAATTTAAACTGTCCAGTAGGGTAATGGCACGTGGCAAAGTGTAAACTATAGTGTACGGTCCTTACTAATTGAACTTTGCTATTTGTACACTAATTTTTTGCACGTTGTTTGACATTTACATTGTTGTGAAGTCTCAAATGGATAGAAAAACTGTTTGAAATTTAAACTGTCCAACAAGCTAATGTCACGTGGTAAAGAGTACACTAAAGTGTACACCATAGTGTACATGTAGCAAGGTCCTTACAGATTAACCTTTGCTATTTGTACACTAATATTTGACACGTTGTTTGACACTTGCATTGTTGTTAAGTGTCAATTGGATGGGAAAATTGTTTGAAATTTAAACTGTCCAACAGGGTATTGTCACATGGTAATGTGTAAGTGCACCATAGTGTACATGTAGCAAGGTCCTTGCCGATTTAACTTTGCCATATGTACGCTGATTTTCACCACGTCGTTTTACACTTTTATTGTTGCCAAGTGTCAACCAGATGGGAAAACTATTTGAAATTTAAACTGTCCAATAGAGTATTATTACGTGGCAAAGTGTAAACTAAGGTCCTTACATTGTTGTCAAGTGTCAATTGTATGGGAAAACTATTTGAAATTTAAACTGTCTAACAGGGTAATGGTAGGTGGCAAAGTGTAAACTAAAGTGTAGACCATCGTGTACATGTAGCAAGGTTCTTACTGATTGAACTTTACTATTTGTACACAGATTTTCGACACGTTGTTTGACACTTGAATTATTATCAAGTGTCAATTGGATGGGATAACTTTTTGAAATTTAAAGTGTCTGATCGGGTAATGCCACGTATAAACCATTGTGTACAGGTAGCATGGCTCATAACAATTAAACTTTGTTATTTGTAAACTGATTTTTGACACGTTGTTTGACACTTGCATTGTTGTCACGTGCAATTGAACGGGAAAACTATTTGAAAATTAAACTGTCCAATAGGGTAATGTCTCACGGCGAAGTGTAAACTAAAGTTTACACACCATATTGTACATGTAGCAAATTTCTTACCGATTGAACTTTGCTATTTGTACACAGATTTTTTACACGTTGTTTGCATTTTTGTCAATTCGACGGGAAACCTATTTGAAATTTATTTGTCCTACAGGATAAATTCACGTGGCAAAGTGAAAACTATAGTGTATACCATACTGTACATGTAGCATGGTCCGTACCGATTGAACTTTGCTATTAGTAAACTGATTTTTGACATGTGGTTTGACTTTTGCATTTTTGTCAAGTGTTAATTAGATGGGAAAACTGTTCGAAATTTATACCGTCCAACAAGGTAATGTCACGTGGTAAAGTGTAGACTAAAGTGTACATGTAGCAAGGTTCTTACGGATTGAACTTTGTAATTCGTACACTAATTTTCGACCCGTTGTTTGACATTTGCATTGTTGTCAAGTGTCAATTGAATGGAAAAATTGTATGAAATTTAAACTGTCCAATAGCATAATGTCACGTGGCAAAGTGTAAACTAAAGTGTGTACACCATAGTGTACATGTAGTAAGGTCCTTATCGATTGAACTTTGCTGTTTGTACTCTGATTTGACACGTTGTTTGACACTTGCATTGTTGTCAAGTGTCAATTGGACGGAAAAACTATTTGAAATTTAAACTGTCCAACAGGGTAATGTCACGTGGCAAAGTGTAAACTAAAGTACACACCATTGTTTACATGTGGCAAGGTCCTTTCTGATTGAACTTTGCTATTTGTACACTGATTTTCAACATGATGTTTAACAGTTGCATTGTTGTCAAGTGTCAATTGGATGGGAAAACTATTTGAAATTTAAACTGTCCAACAGGGTAATGTCACATGGCAAAGTGTAAACTAAAGTACACACCATAGTTTACATGTGGCAAGGTCCTTATCGATTGGACTTTGCTATTTATACACTAATTTTCAACACGTTTTTTGGCACTTCCATCGTTGTCAAGCATCAATTGGATGGAAAAATAGTTTGAAATTTAAACTGTCCAGTAGGGTAATGTCACGTGGCAAAGTCTAAACTAAAGTCCGTACACCATATTCTACATATAGCAAGGTCCTTACAAATTGAACTTTGCGATTTGTGCACTAATTTTTGACACGTTGTTTGACACTGTCATTGTTGTTAAGTCTCAACTGGAAAGAAAAACTGTTTGAAATTTAAACTATCCAACAGGGTAATGTCACATGGCGAAGTGTAAACTAAAGTGTGTACACCATAGTGTACATGTAGCAAGGTTCTTACCGATTGGAGTTTGCTATTTGTACATTGATTTTTGACACGTTGTTTGACATTTGCATTGTTGTCCAGTGTCAATTGGATGGAAAAACTATTTGAAATTTATACTGTCCAACAGGTTAATTTAACGTGGTAAAGTGTAAATTAAAGTGTATACCATTGTGTATATGTAGCATGGTCCGTACCGATTGAACTTTACTATTTGTACACTAATTTTTGACACGTGGTTTGACACTTGCATTTTTGTCAAGTTTCAATTAGATGGGAAAACTGTTTGAAATTTACAATTTTTGACAGGGTAATGTCACATGACAAAGTGTAAACTAAAGTGTACACCATAGTTTACATGTAGCAAGATTCTTACCGGTTGAACTTTGCTATTTGTACACTGATTTTTGACACGTTGTTTGACACTTGCATTGTTGTCAAGTGTCAATTGGATGGAAAAGTTGTATGAAATTTAAACTGTCCAGCAGGGCAATGTCACGTGGCAAAGTGTAAACTAAAGTGTGTACACCATAGTGTACATGTTGCAAAGTCCATACTGATTGAACTTTGCTATTTGTACACTGATTTTTGACACGTTGTTTGACACTTCTATTGTTGCCAAGTGTTAATTGGATGGGAAAATCCCCTAAAATTTAAATTGTCCAACAGAGTAATGTCACGTGGTAAAGTGTAAACTAAAGTGTACATCATAGTATAAATGTAGCAAGGTTCTTACTGATTGAACTTTGCTATTTGTACACAGATTTTCAACACGTTGTTTGACACTTGTATTATTGTCAAGTGTCGTTTGGATGGGATAACTATTTGAAATTTCAACTGTCTGATAGGGTAATGTCACGTGGCAAAGTATAAACTAAAGTATACACCATTGTGTACATGTTGCATGGCTCATACCGATTAAACTTTGCTATTTGTAAATTGATTTTTGACACATTGTTTGACACTTACATTGTTGTCATGTGTCAATTGAATGGAAAAACTGTTTGAAATTTAAATTGTCCAATAGGGTAATGTTTGGTGGCAAAGTGTAAACTAAAGTGTTTACATCATATTGTACATGTAGCAAAGTTCTTACCGATTGAACTTTGCTATTTGTAAACTTATTTTTGACACGTTATTTGACACTTGCATTGTTGTCAAGTCTCAATTGGGTGGAAAAACTCTTTGAAATTTAAACTGTCCAGCAGGGTAATGTCACATGATGATGTGTAAACTAAAGTGTGTACACCATAGTGTACATCTAGCAAGGTTCTTACCGATTGAAATTTTTTATTTGTACACTAATTTTTTACACGTTCTTTGACACTTACATGTTGTCATACCTCAATTACATGGAAAAATTGTTTGAAATTTAAACTGTCCAGTAGGGTAATGTCACATGGAGAAGTGTAAAGTAAAGTGTGTACTCCATAATATACGTGTAGCAAGTTTCTTACCGATTGAACTTTTATATTTGTAAACTAATTTTTGACACGTTGTCTAACACTTGCATTGTTGTCACATGTCAATAGAATAGGAAAACTATTCGAAATTTAAACTGACCAATAGGGTTATGTCTTATGGAATGTATAAACTAAAGTGTGTACACCATATTGTACATGTAGCAAAGTTCTTACCGATTGAACTTTGCTATTTGTACATTGATTTTTGACACGTTGTCTAACACTTGCATTGTTGTCAAGTCTCAATTGGATGGGATAACTATTTGAAATTTAAACTGTTTGATAGGATAATGCCATGTGACAAAGTGTAAACTAAAGTGTACACCAATGTGTACATGTAGCATGACTCATACCAGTTAAACTTTGATATTTGTAAACTAATTTTTAACACGTTGTTTGACACTTGCATTGTTGTCACGTGTCAATTAAATGGAAAAACTGTTTGAAATTTAAACTGTCGAATAGGGTAATGTGTCGTAGCAAAGTGTAAACTAAAGTGTGTACGCAATATTGTACATGTAGCAATGTTCTTACCGATTGAACTTTGTGTTTTGTAAACAGATTTTTGACACGTTGTTTGACACGTACATTTTTGTCAATTGTCACTTGGATGGGAAAACTATTTGAAATTTATACTGTCCTACAGGGTAAATTCACGTGGCAATGTGTAAACTAAAGTGTACACCATAGTGTACATCTAGCATGGTCCGTACCGATTGAACTTTACGATTTGTGCACTGATTTTTTACACGTGGTTTGACACTTGCATTTTTGTTAAGTGTCAATTAGATGGAAAAACTGTTCGAAATTTATACTGTCCGACAGGGTAATATCAGGTCGCAAAGTGTAAATTAAAGTGTACATGTTGCAAGGTTCTTACCGATTGAACTTTTTTATTTGTACACTGATTTTCAGCATGTTATTTAACACTTACATTATTGTCAAGTGTCAATTGGATGGGAAAATTATTTGAAATTTAAACTATCCAACAGGGTAATGTCACATGGCAAAGTTTAAGTACACCATAGTGTACATGTAGCAAGGTCATTGCCGATTTAACTTTGCTATATGTACACTGATTTTCGACATGTTGTTTGACACTTGCATTATTGTCAAGTGTCAATCGGATGGGAAAACTTTTCGAAATTTAAACTGTCCAATAGGGTAATGTCACATGCGAAGTGTAAACTAAGATGTACATGTAGCAAGGTTCATACCGATTGGACTTTGCTATTTGTACATTGAATTTTGACACGTTGTTTGATACTTGCATTGCTGTCCAGTGTAATTTGGATCGAAAAAACTATTTGAAATTTATACTATCCAACAGGTTAATTTCACGTGGCAAAGTTTAAACTAAAGTGTACACCATAGTGTACATGTAGGATGGTCCATACCGATTGAACTTTGCTATTTGTATACTGATTTTTGACACGTGGTTTGACACTTACATTTTTGTCAAGTGTTAATTGGATGGGAAAACTATTCGAATTTTTTACTGTCCAACAGGGCAATGTCACGTGGCAAAGTGTAAACTAAAATGTACACTATAATGTACATGTAGCAAGGTTCTTACCAATTGAACTTTGCAATTCGTACACTCATTTTCGACATGTTGTTTGACACTTGCATTGTTGTCAAGTGTCAATTGGATGGAAAAATTGTACGAAATTTAAACTGTTCAGCAGGGTAATGTCACGTGGCAAATTGTAAACTAAAGTGTGTACATCATTGTGTATATGTAGCAAGGTCCTTACCGATTGAACTTTGCTATTTGTACACTGACTTTTGACATGATGTTTAGCACTTGCATTGTTGTCAAGTGTCAATTGGATGGGAAAACTATTTGAAATTTAAACTATCCAACAAGGTAATGTCACGTGGCAAAGTGTAAACTAAAGTATACACCATAGTTTACTTGTGGCAAGCTCCTTACCGATTGAACTTTGCTATTTGTACTCTGATTTTCAACATGTTGTTTGAAAGTTACATTGGTGTCAATTGTCAATTGGATGGAAAAATTGTTTGAAATTTAAACTGTCCAACAGGGTAATGGCACATGGTAAAGTGTAAGCTAAAGTATACACCATAGTTTACATGTGGCAAGGTCCTTACCAATTGAACTTTGCTATTTGTACACTAATTTTCAACACATTGTTTGACACTTGAATTGTTGTCAAGCGTCAATTAGATGGAAAAACTTTTCGAAATTTAAACTGTCCAGCAGGGTAATGTCTCGAGGCAAAGTGTAAACTAAAGTCCATGCACCATAGTGTACATATAGCAAGGTCCTTACTTATTGAACTTTGCGATTTGTACACAAATTTTTGACACGTTGTTCGACACTTGCATTGTTGTCAAGTCTCAATTGGATGGAAAAACTACTTAAAATTTAAACTGTCCAACAGGGTAATGTCATGGCAAAGTGTAAACTAAAGTAGACACCATAGTTTACATGTGGGAAGGTCCTTACTGATTGAACTTTGCTATTTGTACACTAATTTTCAACACGTTGTTTGACACTTTAATTGTTGCCAAGTGTCAATTGGATGGAAAAACTATTTGAAACTTAAACTATCCAGCAGGGTAATGTCAAGTGGCAAAGTGTAAACTCAAGTGCGTACACCATAGTGTATATAGAGCAAGGTCCTTACCGATTGAACTTTGCGATTTGTACACTAATTTTTGACACATTGTTGTCAAGTCTCAATTGGAAGGAAAACCTATTTGAAATTTAAACTGTCTAATAGGGTAATGTCACATGGCGTAGTGTAAACTAAAGTGTGTACACCATAGTGTACATGTAGCAAGGTTCTTACTGATTGAACTTTACTATTTGTACACTGATTTTTGACACGTGTTTGACCCTTGCATTGTTGTCAAATGTCAATTTGATGAGAAATCTGTTTGAACTTTAAATTGTCCAACAAGGCAATGTCACATGGCAAAGTGTAAGTACGCCATAGTGTACATGTAGCAGGGTCCTTGCCTATTGAACTTTTCTATTTGTACACTGATTTTCGACACGTTGTTTGACACATGTGTTGTTGTCAAGTGTCAATCGGATGGGAAAACTATCTAAAATTTAAATTGTCCAACAAGGTAATATCACGTGGCAAAGTGTAAACTAAGGTGTACATGTAGCAAGGTTCGTACCGATAGGACTTTGCTATTTCTACATTGATTTTTGACACGTTGTTTGACACTTGCATTGCTTTCCAGTGTTAATTGGATAGGAAAACTATTTGAAATTTATACAGTCCAAGAGGTTAATTTAACATGGCAAAGTGTAAATTAAAGTGTGCACCATAGTGTACATGTAGCATGGTCCGTACCAATTGAACTTTGCAGTTTTGTACACTGATTTTTGACACATGGTTTGACAATTGCATAATTGGATGGAAAAACTATTCGAAACTTATACTGTTCGACATGGTAATGTCATGTGGAAAAGTGTAAACTAATGTGTACACTATAGTTTACATGTAGCGAGGTTCTTACCGATTGAACTTTGCTATTTGTAAACTGATTTTCAACACGTTATTTGATACTTGCATTGTTGTTAAGTGCCAATTGGATGGAAAAAGTGTATGAAATTTAAACTGTCCAGCAGGATAATGTCACGTGGGAAATTGTAAACTAAAGTGTGTACACCATAGTGTACGTGTTGCAAGGTCCTTACCGATTGAACTTTGCTCTTTGTACACTAATTTTTGACACGTTGTTAGATACTTGCATTGTTGTCAAGAGTCAATAGGATGGGAAAACTGTTTGAAATTTAAACTGTCCAACAGGGTAATGTCATGTGGCAAAGTGTAAACTAAAGTGTACACCATAGTGTACATGTAGCAAGGTTCTTACTGATTGAACTTTGCTATTTGTACACAGATTTTCGACACGTTGTTTGACACTTGTATTAATGTCAAGTGTCGTTTGGATGGGATAACTATTTGAAATTTAAGTTGTCTAATAGGGTAATGTCACGTGACAATGTTTAAACCAAGGTGTACACTATTGTGTACATTTAGCATGGCTCATACCAATTAAACTTTGCTACTTGTAAACTGATTTTTGACACGTTGTTTGACTCTTGCATTGTTATCATGTGTCAACTGAATGGGAAAACTATTTAAAATTTAAACTATCCAATAGGGTAATGTCTCATGGTAAAGTGTAAACTATAGTGTGTACATCATATTGCACATGTAGCATAGTTCTTACCGATTGAACTTTGCTATTTGTACACTAATTTTTGACACGTTGTTTGACACTTGTATTGTTGTCAAGTCTCAATTGGATGGAAAAACTATTTGAAATTTAAACTGTCCAGCATGGTAATGTCATGTGGCGAAGTGTAAACTAAGGTGTGTACACCATGGTGTTCATGTAGTAATGTTATTACCGATTGCACTTTTTTATTTGTACACTAATTTTTGACAGGTTGTTTGAAACTTGCATTGTTGTCAAGTCTCAATTGGATGGAAAAACTATTTGAAATTTAAACTGTCCAGCATGGTAATGTCATGTGGCGAAGTGTAAACTAAAGTGTGTACACCATGGTGTTCATGTAGTAATGTTATTACCGATTGAACTTTTTTATTTGTACACTAATTTTTGACAGGTTGTTTGAAACTTGCATTGTTGTCAAGTCTCAATTGGATGGAAAAACTATTTGAAATTTAAACTATCCAGCAGGTTAATGTCACATGGCGAAGTGTAAACTAAAGTGTGTACACCATAGTGTACATGCAACAAGGTTCTTACGGATTGAACTTTTTTATTTGTAAACTGATTTTTGGCACTTTTTTGACACTTGTATTGTTGTCACGTGTCAATTAAATGGAAAAACTATTTTAAATTTAAACTGTCCAATAGGGTAATGTCTCGTGGTAAAGTGTAAACTAAAGTGTGTACACTATATTGTATATAGGAAGCAAAGTTCTTACCGATTGAACTTTACTATTTGCACACTAATTTTTGACACATTGTTTGACACTTGCATTGTTGTCAAGTCTCAAATGGATGGGATAATTATTTGAAATTTAAACTGTTTGATAGGGTAATGCCATGTGACAAAGTGTAAACTAAAGTATACACCAATGTGTACATGCAGCATGGCTCATACCAATTAAACTTTGCTATTGGTAGACTGATTTTTGACATGTTTTTGGATACTTTCATTGTTGTCACGTGTCAATTGAATAAGAAAACTATTTGAAATTTAAACTGTCTAAGAGGCTAATGTCTCGTGGCAAAGTGTAAACTAAAGTGTGTACACCATATTGTACATGTAGTAAAGTTCTTACCGATTGAACTTTGCTATTTGTACACAGATTTTTGACACGCTATGTGACACTTGTATTTTTGTCAATTGTCAATTGGATGGGAAAACTATTTGAAATTTATACTATCCTATAGGAAAATTCACGTGGAAAAGTGTAAACTAAAGTGTACACCATAGTGTACATATAGCATGAGCCGTACCGGTTGAACTTTGATATTTGTACACTGATTTTTTACACGTGGTTAAACACTTGCATTTTTGTCAAGTGTCAATTGGATGGGGAAACTGTTCGAAATTTATACCATTCAACAGGGTAATGTCATGTGGTAAAATGTAAACTAAAGTGTACGCCATAGTGTACATGTTGCAAGGTTCTTACCGATTGAACTTTTTTATTTTTACACTGAATTTCTTCACGTTGTTTGACACTTGCAATGTTGTCAAGTGTCAATTGGATGGAAAAATTGTTTGAAATTTAAACTGTCCAACAAGGTAATGTCACATGGCAAAGTGTAAGTACACCATAGTGTATATGTAGCAAGGTCCTTGCCAATTTAACTTTGCTATTTGTACACTGATTTTTGACACGTTGTTTGACACTTGTATTACTGTCAAGTGTCAATCGGATGGAAAAACTATATGAAATTTAAACTATCCAACAGGGCAATTTCACGTGACAAAGTGTATACTGAGGTGTACATGCAGCAAGGTTCATACCGATTCGACTTTGCTATTTGTACATTGATTTTTGACAAGTTTTTTGACACTTGCACTGTTGTCCAGTGTCAATTGGCTTAGAAAACTATTTGAAATTTATAATATCCAACGAGTTAATTTCACGTGGCAAAGTGTAAACTAAACTATACACCATAGTGCACATGTAGCATGGTCCGTACCGATTGAACTTTGCTATTTGTACACTAATTTTTGACACGTGGT
Source organism: Olea europaea var. sylvestris (assembly GCF_002742605.1). Taxonomy (NCBI): domain Eukaryota; kingdom Viridiplantae; phylum Streptophyta; class Magnoliopsida; order Lamiales; family Oleaceae; genus Olea; species Olea europaea. Next base: position 23,600 of record NW_019233395.1, read on the forward strand.
TTGACACTTGGAATTCTGTCAAATGTCAATTAGATGGGAAAATTGTTCGAAATTTATACTGTCCAACAGCGTAATATCACGTGGCAAAGTGTACTCTAACGTGTACACCATAGTGTACATGTAGCGAGGTTCATACCGATTGAACTTTGTAATTCGTACACTGATTTTCGACACATTGTTTGATGCTTGCATTGTTGTCAAGTCTTAATTGGATAGAAAAATTGTATGAAATTTGAACTGTCCAGCAGGGTAACGTCATATGGCAAAGTGTAAACTAAAGTGTATACACCATAGTGTACATGTAGCAAGGTCGTTACCGATTGAACTTTGCTATTTGTACACTGATTTTTGAAACATTGTTTTACAATTGCATTGTTGTGAAGTGTGAATTAGATGGGAAAATTGTTTGAAATTTAAACTGTCCTACAGGGTAATGTCACGTGGCAAAGTGTAAACTAAAGTGTACACCATAGTGTACATGTAGCATGGTCCGTACCGATTGAACTTTTCTATTTATACACTGATTTTTGACACGTGGTCTAGCACTTGCATTTTTGTCAAGTGTCAATTGGCTGGGAAAACTATTCGAAATTTATACTTTCCAACAGGGTAATGTCACGTGATAAAGTGTAAACTAAAGTGTACACCATAGCGTACATGTAGTAAGGTTCTTACCGATTGAACTTTGCTATTTGTACACTGATTTTGGATACGTTGTTTGACACTTGACAACACACTTGCATTGTTGTCAAGTGTTAATTGGATGGGAAAACTGTTTGAAATTTAAACTCTCCAACAGGGCAGCATCGCATGGCAAAGTGTAAGTACACTATAGTGTACTTGTAGCAAGGTCCTTGCCGATTGAACTTTGCTATTTGTACACTGATTTTCGACACGTTGTTTGACACATGCATTGTTGTCAAGTGTCAATCGGATGGGAAAACTATTTGAAATTTAAACTATCCAATAGGGTAATGTCACATGACAAAGTGTAAACTAAGGTGTACATGTAGGAAGGTTCATACCAATTAGACTTTGCTATTTGTGTATTGATTTTTGGCACGTTGTTTGACATTTACATTGTTGTCCAGTGTCAATTGGATGGGGAAATTGTTTCAAATTTATACTGTCCAGCAGGGTAATGTCACGTGGTAAAGTGTAAACTAAAGTGTTCACCATAGTGTACATGTAGCAAGGTTCGTACCGATTGAACTTTGCTATTTGTACACTGATTTTCGACACGTTGTTTGACACTTGCATTTTTGTCAATTCTCAATTGGATGGGAAAACTATTTGAAATTTACACTATTTGAAATTGCATTTTGGTCAACATCACGTGGCAAAGTGTAAACAAAAGTTTGTATACCACAGGGTACATGTAGCAAGGTCCTTACCGATTGAAATTTTCTATTTGTACACTAATTTTTGACACGTTCTTTGACACTTCCATTGTTGTCAAGTGTCAATTGGATGGAAAAACTGTTTAAAATTTAAACTGTCCAACAGGGTATTGTCACGTGGCAAAGAGTACACTAAAGTGTACAACATAGTCAACATGTAGCAAGGTCCTTACTGATTGAACTTTCCTATTTGTACACTAATTTTTGACACGTTCTTTGACATTTGCATTGTTGTCAAGTGTCAGGATGGAAAAATTGTTTGAAATTTAAATTGTCCAGCATGATAATGTCACGTGACAAAGTGTACAACATAGTGTACATGTAGCAATGTCCTTACTGATTGAACTTTGCCATTTGTACACTGATTTTTGACTTGCTGTTCTCGAATTGTCGTCAAGTGTAAATTGGATGGAAAAATATATGGAATTTTAACTGTCTAGCAGGGTAACATCACGTGGTAAAATGTAAACTAAAGTCTGTACACCATCAGGTACGTGTAGTAAGGTCCTTACCGATTGAACGTTTCTACTTGTACAATGATTTTTGACACGTTTTTTGACACTTGAATTGTTGTCTAGTGTTAATTGGACAGAAAAACTGTTTGAATTTTAAATTGTCCAACAGGGTAATGTCACATGGCAAAGAGTACACTAAAGTGTACACCATAGTGTACATGTAGCAAAGTCCTTACAGGTTGAACTTTGCTATTTGTACACTGATATTTTACACGTGGTTTGACACTTGGATTATTGTCAAGTGTCAATCAGATGGGAAAACTATTTGAAATTTAAACTTTCCAGTGGAGTTATGTCTTGTGGCAAAGTATAAAATAAAGTGTACACCATAATGTACATGTAAAAAGGTCCATACCGATTGAACTTTGCTATTTGTACACTAATTTTTGACACGTTGTTTGACATTTGCATTGTTGCCTAAGGTCAATTGGATGGGAAATTTGTTTGAAATTTAAACTGTCTAGCAGGGTAATGTCTTGTGGAAAAGTGTAAACTAAAGTGTACACCATAGTGTACATGTAGCAAGGTCCATACCGATTGAACTTTGCTATTTGTACACTAATTTTTGACACGTTGTTTGACACTTGCATTGTTCCCTAGTGTCAATTGGATGGAAAGACTATTTGAAATTTAAACTGTCCAACAGGGTAATGTCACGTGGCAAAGTGTAAACCAAAGTGTGTACACCATAGTGTACATATAGCAAGGTTCTTTCCGATTGAACTTTGTTATTTGCGTACTGATTTTTGACACGCTGCTTGACAGTTGCATTGTTGCCATTGGTCAACTGGATGGGAAAACTGTTTGAAATTTAAACTGTCCAACAGGGTAATGTCACGTGGAAATGTGTAAATAAAAGTTTATACCATAGTGTACATGTAGCAATGTTCTTACCGATTGAACTTTGCTATTTGTACACTGATTTTTGACATGTTGTTTAACACATTTATTATTGTCAAGTGTCAATTCGATGGGAAAACTATTTGAAATCTAAACTGTCCAGCAGGGTAATGTCACGTGGCAAAATGTAAGCTAAAATGTACACCATAGTGAACATGTAGCAAGGCTCTTACTGATTGAACCTTGCTATTTGTACACTAATTTTTGACACGTTGTTTAACACTTGCATTATTTCCATGTGCCAATTGGATGGGAAAACTGTTTGAAACTTAAATGGTCCAACGAGGTAATGTAACGTGGTAAAATATAAACTAAAGTGTACACCATAGTGTACATGTTGCATTGTTCGTACCGATTAAACTTTTCTATTTGAACACTGATTTTTGACACATTGTTTGACACTTGCATTATAGTCAAGTGTCAATTGAATAGGAAAATTGTTTGAAATTTAAACTATCCAACAGGGTAATGTCACGTGGGAAAGTGTAAACTAAAGTGTGTACGCTATAGTGAACATGTAGCAAGTTTCTTACCGACTGAACTTTGCTATTTATGCCCTGATTTTTGACACATTGTTTGACACTTGGATTGTTACCAAGTGTTAATTGGATTGGAAAACTGTTTGAAATTTAAACTGTCCAACATGGTAATGTCACGTGGCAAAGAGTACACTAAAGGGTACACAACGGTGTACATTTCGCAAGGTCCTTACAGATTGAACTTTGCTATTTGTACACTGATTTTTGACACGTTCGTTGACATTTGCATTATTCTCAAGTGTCAATTGGATGGCAAAACTGTTTGAAATTTAAACTGTTCAACAGGGTAATGTCACGTGGTAAAGTGTAAACTAAAGTGTACACCATAGTATACATGTAGCATGGTTCATACCGATTTAAATTTGCTATTTGTACACTGATTTTTAACACGTTGTTTGTCACTTGCATTGTTGTCAGGTGTCAATTGGACGGGAAAATTGTTTGAAATTTAAACTGTCCAACAGGGTGATGTCACGTGGCAAAGTGTAAGCTAAAGTGTACACCATAGTGTACATATAGCAAGGTTCTTACCAATTGAAATTTGCTATTTGAACACTGATTCTTTACACATTGCTAGATACTTGCATTGTTGACAAGTGTACACCATATTGTACATGTAGCATTGTTTTTACTGATTGAACTTTGCTATTTGTACATTGATTTTTGACATGTTGTTTGATACTTGCATTGTTGTCCAGTGTCAATTGGATGGAAAAAATGTTTAAAATTTAAACTGTCCAACAGGGTAATGTCACGTTCCACAGTGTACACCATAGTGTACATATAACAAGGTCTTTACCGATTGAATTTTGCTATTTGTATACTAATTTTTGACACTTCCATTGTTGTCAAGTAACAATTAGATGGGAAAATAGTTTGAAATTTAAACTGTCCGACAGGGTAATGTCACGTGACAACGTGTAAACAAAAGTGTACACCATAGTGTACTTGTAGCAAGGTTCTTGTCGATCGAACTTTGCAATTTGTACACTGATTTTAGGCACGTTCTTTGATACTTGAATTGTTGTCAAGTGCCAATCAGATGGGAAAACTGTTTGAAATTGAAACTCTCCAACAGGGTAATGTCACGTGGCAAAGTGTAAACTAAAGTGTACACTATAGTGTACAAGTTACAAGGTTCTTACCGATTGAACTTTGCTATTTGTACACCTTTTTTGACACGTTATTTGACACTTGCATTGTTGTTAAGTGTCAATTTGATATGAAAATTGTTTGAAATTTAAACTACCCAACATGGTAATATTACGTGGCAAAGTGTAAACTAAAGTGTACACCATAGTGTACATGAAGCAAGGTTCTTGCCGGTTGAACTTTGATATTTGTACCCTGATTTTTGACACATTTTATGACACTTACATTGTTGTCAAGTGTCAATTGGATGGAAAAAAATTTTAAATTTAAACTGTCCAGAAGGGTAGTGTCACGTGGCACAGTGTAAACTAAGGTGTACACGATAGTGTACATATCGCAAGGTTCTTACCGATTGAACTTTGTTATTTTTACACTAATTTTAAACACGTGGTTTGACACTTGCATAGTCATCAAGTGCCAATTAGATTAGAGAATTATTTGAAATTTATACTGTCGAACAGGGTAATACCAAGTGGTAAAGTGTAAACTAAAGTGCACACCATAGTGTACATTTAGCAAGGTTCTTACTGATTGAACTTTGCAAATTGTACACTTATTTTTGATGCGTTGTTTGACACTTACATTATTGTCAAGTGTCAATTGGATGGGAAAACTCTTTTAAATTTAAAGTATCCAACAGGGTAATGTCACATGGCAAAGTGTAAACTAAAGTGTACAACATAGTGTACATGTAGCAAGGTTCTTGCAGATTGAACGTTGCTATTTGTACCTTGGTTTTTAACATTTTGTATGCCAATTGCTTTGTTGTCAAGTGTCAATTAGATAGGAAAATTGTTTGAAATTTAAACTATCCAACAGGGTAATGTCACGTGGCAAAGCTTAAACAAAAGCGTACGCCATATTGTACATGTAGCAAGGTTCTTACAGATTGAACTTTGCAATATGTACACTGATTTTCGACACGTTGTTTGACACTTACATTGTTGACAAGTGTCAATTGGGTGGAAAAACTATTTTAAATTTGAACTGTACAATGGGGTAATGTCACGTGGCAAAGTGTAAATTAAGGGGTACACCATAGTGTTTATATAGCATGGTTCATACCGATTGAACTTTGCTATTTTTACACTTATTTTCGACACGTTGTTTGACACTTGCATTGCTTTCAGGTGTCAATTGGATGAGAAAACTATTTGAAATTTAAACTGTCCAACAAGATAATGCCACGTGGTAATGTGTAAACTAAAGTGTTCACCGTATTGTACATGTAGCAAGGTCCTTACCGATTGAACTTTTCTATTTGTACATTGATTTTTGACATGTTGTTTGACACTTGCATTGTTATTAAGTATCAATTGGATGGAAAAATTGTTTGAAATTTAAACTGTCCAATAGGGTAATGTTCGAGTAAAGTGTAAACTAAGGTGTACACCATAGTGTGCATGTAGCAAGGTTCTTTCCGATTGAAATTTGCTATTTGAACACTGATTTTTTACACATTGTTAAACACTTGCATTGTTGACCAGCGTTAGTTGGATGGAAAAATTGTTTGATATTTATAATCTCTAGCAGGGCGATGTTACGTGGAAAAACAAAAGTCTACATTATAGTGTACATGTAGCGAGGTCCTTATCGATTGAGCTTTGCGATTTGTACATTGATTTTTGACACGTTGTTTAGCACTTGTATTGTTGTCAAGTGTCAATTGGATGGGAAAACTATTTGTAATTTAAACTGTTCAATAGGGTAATGTCACGTGGTAAAATGTAAACAAAAGTATATATGTAGCAAGGTTCTTACCGATTGAAATTTGCTATTCGTACACGAATTTTTGACATGTTGTTTGACACTTGCATTGTATTCAAATGTGAATTGGATAGGACAACTATTTGAATTTTAAACTGTCCAACAGTGTAATTTCACATGGCAAAGTTTAAAATAAAGTGTACACCATAGTGTACATGTAGCAAGGTTCTTACCAATTAAACTTTGCTATTTTTACACTGATTTTTGACACGTTGTTTGATACTTGTATTGTTGTCAAGTGTCAATTGGATGGAAAAATTGTTTGAAATTTAAATTTTCCAGCAGGGTAGTGTCACGTGGCAAAGTGTAAACTAAAGTGTACACCATGGTGTACATGTCGTAAGGTTCATACCGAATGAACTTTGCTATTTGTACACTAATTTTTGACACGTTGTTTGACACTTACATTGTTATCACGTGTTAAATGGATGGAAAAACTATTTGAAATTTAAGCTGTCCATTAGGCTAATGTCATGTGGCAAAGTGTAAACTAAAGTGTACACCATCGTATACATGTAGCAAGGTTCTTACCGTTTGAACTTTGCTATTTTTACACCGATTTTTGACACGTTGAATGACACTTGCAATGTTGTCAAGTGTCAATTGGAGGGGAAAACTTTTTGAAATTTAAACCGTCTAGCCTGGTAGTGTCACGTGGCAAAGTGTAAACAAAAGTGTACACCATAGTATACATGTTGCAAGGTTCTTACTGATCGAATTTTGCTACTTGCACACTGATTTTTGACATGTTGTTTGACACTTTCATTGTTGTCAAGTGTCAATTGGATAGGAAAGCTGTTTCAAATTTATACTTTCTAACAGGGAAATGTCACATGGCAATGTGTAAACTAAAGTGTACACCATAGTGTACAGGTAGCAAAGTTCTTACAGATTAAACTTTACAATTTGTACACTGATTTTTGACACGTTGTTTTACACTTTCATTGTTGTCAAGTGTCAATTGGATGGGAAATTTGATTGAAATTTAAACTGTCCAACAGGGTAATGTCACGTGGCAAAGTGCAAACTAAAGTGTACACCATAATGTACATGTAGCAAGGTTCTTACCGATTCAACTTTGCTATTTGTACATTGATTTTTAATAGGTTGTTTGATCCTTGCATTGTTGTCAAGAGTCAATGGGGTGGGAAAATTGTTTGAAATTTATATTGTCTAACAGGGTAATGTCATGTGGCAAAGTGTAAACTAAAGTGTACACCATAGTGTACTTGTAGCAAAGTTCCTACCGATTGAACCTTACTATTTGTAGACTGATTTTTGACACGTTGTTTGACACTTGCATTGTTTTCAAGTGTCAATTGGATGGGAAAACTATTTGAAATTTAAATTTTCCGACAAGGTAATGTCACGTGGTAAAGTGTAAACTAAAGTGTACACCATAGTGTACAAGTTGCAAGGTTCTTACCGATTAAACTTTTGTATTTGTACACCGATTTTTGACACGTTGTTTGACACTTGCATTGTTGTAAAGTGTCAATTGGATGGGAAAACTGTTTGAAATTTAAACTGTCCAACAAGATAATGTCACGCAGCAAAGTGTAAACTCAAGTGCACACCATAGTGTACATGTAGCGGGTTCTTGCTAATTAAACTTTGATATTTGTACCCTGATTTTTGACAGGTTTTATGACACTTGCATTGTTGTCAAGGGTCAATTGCATGAAAAAATTATTTGAAATTTAAACTGTCTTGCAGGGTTGTGTCACGTGGCGAAGTGTAAATGAAGGTGTACACCATTGTGTACATATTGCAAGGTTCTCACCGATTGACCTTAGCTATTTGTACATTGATTTTTGACACGTTGTTTGACACTTGCATAGTCGTCAAGTGTAAATTGGATTGGAAAACTGTTTCAAATTTATACGGTCTAACATGATAATGTCACATGGCAAAGTGTAAATTATAGTGTACACAATAGTCTACATGTAGCATGGTTCATACCGATTGAACTTTGCTCTTTGTACACCGATTTTTGACACGTTGTTTCACACTCGTATTGTTGTCAAGTGTCAATTAGATGGAAAAACTTTTTGAAATTGAAACTGTCCAACAGGGCAATATCAGATGGGACAGCTTAAAAAAAGTGTACCCCATGGTGTACATGCAGCAAGGTTCTTACCGATTGAACTTTGCTATTTGTACATTGATTTTTGGCACGTTGCTTGACACTTGCATTATTGTTCAGTGTCAATTGGATGAGAAAACTGTTTGAAATTTAAACAGTCTAACTAGAAAATGTCACGTGGCAAAGTGTAAATTAAAGTGTACACCATAGTGTACATGTAACATGGTTCATACCGATTGAACTTTGCTGTTTGTACCCTGATTTTTGGCACGTTGTTTGACACTTGCATTGCTATCAAGTGTCAATTGGATGGGAAAATAGTTTGAAATTTAAACTATCCAACAGGGTAATGTCACGTGGCAAAGCTTAAACAAAAGTGTACACCATATTGTACATGTTGCAAGGTTCTTACCGATTGAACTTTACAGTTTGTACATTGATTTTTGACATATTGTTTGACACTTACATTATTGTCAAGTGTCAATTGGATGGAAAAACTAACTGAAATTTAAAGTGCACAATAGGGTAATGTCACGTGGCAAATAGTAAATTAAGGTGTACACCATAGTGTACAAGTAGTATGGTTCATACCGATTGAACTTCGCTATTTGTACACTGATTTTCGACATATTATTTGACACTTCCATTGTTGTCAAGTGTCAATTGGATGGAAAAATTGTTTGAAATTTAAACTGTCCAACACGAAAATGCCACGTGGTAAAATGTAAAATATAGTGTACACCATATTGTACATGTAGTAAGGTCCTTCCCGATTGAACTTTACTATATGTACACTAATTTTTAACACGTTGTTTAACACTTGCATTGCTGTTAAATTTCAATTGGATAGGAAAATTGTTTGAAATTTAAACTGTCAAACAAGGTAATGTCACGTAGTAAGGTGTAAACTAAGGTGTACACCATAGTGTACATGTAGTAAGGTTCTTACCGATGAAATGTGCTATTTGTTCGCTGAGTTTTTACACGTTGTTAGACACTTGCATTGTGGTCAAGTGTCGGTTGGATGGGAAAATTGTTTGATATTTATACTGTCTAACAGGGCGATGTCACATGGTGAAGTGTGAACAAAAGTGTACATCATAGTGTACATGTAGTGAGGTCCTTACTGATTGAACTTTGCCATTTGTACACTGATTTTTGACACATTTTTTGATACTTGCATTGTTGTCAAGTGTCAATTGGATGGGAAAATAGTTTGAAATCTAAACTGTCCAACAGGGAAATGTCACGTGGCAAAATGTAAACTAAAGTGTACAAGTAGCAAGATTCTTACTGATTGAACTTTGCTACTTGTACCTAGAATTTTGACAAGATGTTTGACACTAGCATTGTATTCTAGTATCAATTGAATGGGAAAACTGTTTGAAAATTAAACTGTCCAACAGGATAATGTCACGTGGCAAAGTGTAAACTAAAGTGTACACCATAGTGTACATGTATCGTGGTTCATACAAATTGAACTTTGCTATTTGTACACAGATTTTTGACATTTTGTTTGACACTTGCATTGTTGTCAAGTGTCAATTAAATGGAGAAACTGTTTGCAATTTAAACTATCCAACAGGGTAATGCCACGTGGCAAAGTGTAAATTAAAGTGTAAACTATAGTGTACATGTAGCAAGATTCTTACCGATTGAAATTTTCTATTTGTACACTGATTTTTGACATGTTGTTTGATACTAGAATTGTTGTCAAGTGTCAACGGGGTGGGAAAGCTGTTTAAAATTTATACTGTCTAACAGAACAATATCACGTGACAAAGTGTAAACTAAGGTGTACACCATAGTGTACATGTAGAAAGGTTCTTACCAATTGAACTTTGCAATTTGTACTCCGATTTTTGACACATTGTTTGACACTTGCATTGTTGTCAAGTGTCAATTAGATTGGAAAATTATTTGAAATTTAAAGTGTCTAACAGGTAATGTCACGTGGCTAGGTGTAAACTGAAGTGTAAATCATAGTGTACATGTAGCATGGTTCATACCGATTGAACTTTGCTATTTGTACACTGATTTTTGACACGTTGTATGACACTTGCGTTGTTATCAAGTGTCAATTGGATGGGAAAATAGTTTGAAATTGAAACTGTCCAGCAAGGTAGTGTCACGTGGCAAAGTGTAAATTAAAGTGTACACCATAGTGCACATGTCGCAAGGTTCTTACCGATTGAACTTTGCTATTTGTACATCAATTTTCGACACTTTTTTGACACTTGCATTGTTGTTAAGTGTCAATTGGATGGGAAAACAATTTAAAATTTAAACTGTCCTATGGGGTAATGTCAAGTGGCAAAGTGTAAATTAAAGTGTATACTATAATGTACATGTAGCATAGCTCATACCGATTGAACTTTGCTATTTGTACACTGATTTTTGACACGTCATTTGACACTCATATTGTTGTCAAGTGTCACTTGGGTGGGGAAAATGTTTGAGATTTAAACCGTCCAACAGGGTATTGTCACGTGGCAAAGTGTAAACTAAATTGTACACCATATTATACATGTAGCAAGGTCCTTACCGATTGAAAATTGCTATTTGTACACTGATTTTTGAAACGTTGTTTGACACTTGCATTGTTGTCAAATGTCAACTAGGTGGAAAAACTATTTGAAATTTAAACTATTCAACAGGTTTTCGTCACATAACAAAGTGTAAATTAAAGTGTACACCATAGTGTACAAGTAGCAAGGTTCTTACCGATTGAACTTCGCTATTTGTAGACAGATTTTTGACATGTTTTTTGACACTTCAATTGTTATCAAGTGTCAATTTGATGAAAAATAGTTTGACATTTAAATGGCCCAATAGGGTAATGTCACGTGGCAAAATGTAAACTGAAGTGTACACCATAATGTACACGTAGCATGGTTCATGCAGATTGAACTTTGTTATTTGTACACTAATTTTTGACACGTTGTTTGATAGTCGCATTGTTGTCAAGTGTCACTCGGGTGGGAAAATTGTTTGAAATTTAAACTGTCCAACAGGGCATTGTCACGTGGCAAAGTGTAAACTAAAGTGTACACCATAGTGTACATGTAGCAAGGTCCTTACCATTAAACTTTGTATTTGTACACTAATTTTTGACACTTTGTTTGACACTTGCATTATTGTTAAGTGTCAATTGGATGGGAAAACTGTTTGTAATTTAAACTGTCAAGTAGGATAATGTCACGTGGCAAAGTGTAAACTAAAGTGTACACCGTAGTGCACATGTCACAGTGTCTTTATTGATTGAACTTTGCTATTTGTACACCGATTTTTGACACGTCATTTGACACTTGCGTTGTTATCGAGTGTTAATTGGATGGGAAAACTGTTCGAAATTGAAACTGTACAACAGGGTAATGTCACATGGCTGGGTGTAAACTAAAGTACACACTATAGTGTAGATGTAGCAAAGTTCTTACCGATTGAACTTTGCTATTTGTACACTGATTTTAGACACATTTTATGACACTTGCATTGTTGTCAAGTGTTAATTGGTTGGGAAAATAGTTTGAAATTTAAACTGTCCAACAAGGTAGAGTCACGTGGCAAAGTGTAAACTAAAGTGTACACCATAGTGCACATGTCTCAAGGTTCTTACCGATTGAACTTTGCTATTTGTACACCGATTTTTGAGACTTTTTTGATACTTGCATTGTTGTCAAGTGTCAATTGGATGGGAAAATAGCTTGAAATTTAAACTGTCCAATGGGGTAATGTCATGTGGCAAAGTGTAAATTAAAGTGTACACTGTAATGTACCTGTAGCATGGTTCATACCGATTGAACTTTGCTAATTGTACACTGATTTTTGACACCTTATTTGGCCCTCGCATTATTGTCAGGCGTCACTTGGGTGGGAAAACTGTTTGAAATTTAAACTGTCCAATAGGATAATGTCACGTGGCTAAGTGTAAACTAAAGTGTACACCATAGTGTACATGTCGCAGGGTCCTCACCGATTGAACATTGCTATTTGTACACTAATTTTTGACACGTTGTTTAACACTTACATTGTAGTCAAGTGTCAATTGGATGGGATAATTATTTGAAGTTTAGACTGTCCAACAAGGTAATGTCTCGTGGCAAAGTGTAAATTAAAGTGTACACCGTAGGTACATGTAGCAAGGTTCTTACCGATTGCCATTTTTATACCGATTTTGGACACGTTGTTTGACACTTGCATTGTTTTCAAGTGTCAATTGGATGGAAAAATTGTTTGAAATTTATACTGTCTAACTGGGTAATGTCACATGCAAAGTGTAAATTAAAGTGTACATCATAGTATACATGTAGCAAGGTCCTTATCGATTGAAAATTGCTATTTGTACACTGATTTTTGAAACGTTGTTTGACACTTGTATTGTTATCAAGTATCAATTGGATGGGAAAGCTATTTGAAATTTAAACGGCCTAACTGGGTAATGCCATGTAGCAAAGTGTAAATTGAAGTGTACACCATAGTGTACATGTAGCAAGGTTATTATCGATTGAACTTCGCTATTTGTAGAATGATTTTTGACATGTTTGTTGACACTTTCATTGTTGTCAAGTGTCAATTTGATGGGAAAATAGCTTGACATTTAAATGGTCCAACAGGGTAATGTCACGTGGTAAAGTGTAAACTAAAGTGTACACCATAGTGTACATGTAGCATGGTTCATACAGATTAAACTTTGCTATTTGTACACTAATTTTTGACATATTGTTTGATAGTCACATTGTTGTCAAGTGTCACTTGGATGGGAAAACTGTTTGAAATTTAAACTATCCAACAGGGCAATGTCATGTGACAAAGTGTAAACTAAAGTGTACACCATAGTGTACATGTAGCAAGGTCTTTACTGATTGAACTTTTCCATTTGTACACTGATTTTTGACATGTTGTTTGACACTTGCATTATTGTTAAGTGTCAATTGGATGGGAAAAGTGTTTGTAATTTAAACTGTCCAACAGGGTAATGTCACGTGGCAAAGTGTAAACTAAAGTGTACACCATGGTGTACATGTCGTAGGGTCCTTACCGATTGAACTTTGATATTTGTATATCGATTTTTGACACTTGTATTATTGTCTAGTGTCAATTGGATGGGAAAACTGCTTAAAATTGAAACTGTACAACAGGGTAATGTCACGTGGCTAGGTATAAACTAAAGTGCACATTATAGAGTACATGTAGCAAGGTTCTTACCGATTGAACTTTCCTATTTGAACATTGATTTTTGAGACGTTGTTTAACACTTGCATTATTGTCAAGTGTCAATTGGATGCAAAAACTGTTTGAAATTTATACTGTCCAGCAGGGTAGTGTCACATGGTAAAGTGAAAACAAAAGTGTGTACCATAGTGTACATGTTGCAAGGTTCTAACCGATTGAACTTTGCTATTTGTACACTGATTTATAACACGATGTTTGACACTTGCATTGTGGTCAAGTGTTAGTTGGATGGGAAAACTGTTTCAAATCTATACTATCGGACAGGGTAATGTCACGTGGTAAAGTGTAAACTAAAGTGTACACCATCGTTTATATGTAGCAAGATTCTTAGTGATTGAACTTCGCTATTTGTACACTGATTTTTCATACGTTGTTTGACCCTTACATTGTTGTCAAGTGCTAGTTGGATGTAAAAATTGTTTGAAATTTAAACAGTCCATTAGGGTAACGTCACATGGAAAAGTGTAAACTAAAGTGTACACCATAGTGTGCATGTACCAATGTCCTTACCGATTGAATTTTACTATTTACACACTGATTTTTGACACGTTATTTGACACTTGTATTGTTGTCAAGTGTCAATTGGATGGAAAAACTGTTTGAAATTTAAACTGTTCAATAGGGTAATGTCACGAGGCAAAGTGTAAACTAAAGTGTGGACCCAGCCAGGTTCTTACCAATTGAACTTTGCTATTTTTCCACTGGTTTTTGACACGCTGTTTGACACTTGCATTGTTGTCAAGTGACTAGTGGATATGAAAACTGTTTGAAATTTAAAGTGTCCAATAGGGTGATGTCACATGGCAAAGTGTAAATTAAAGTGTACACAATAGTGTACATGTAGGAAGGTTCTTACCGATTGAACTTTGGTATTTGTACACCGATTTTTGACACGTTGTTTGACACTTGCATTGTTGTCAAGTGTTAATTGGATGGAAAAATTGTTTGAAATTTAAATTGTCGAACTGGGTAATGTCACATGGCAAAGTGTAAATTAAAGTGTACACTATATTGTGCATGTAGCATGGTTCATACCGATTGAACTTTGCTATTATACACTGATTTTTAACAGGTTGCTTGACCCTTGCATTGTTGTCAAGTTTCAATTAGATAGGAAAACTATTTAAAATTTAAATTGTCCAACAGGGTAATATCACGTGACAACGTGTAAACTAAAGTGTGTACATTGTAGTGTACGTGTAACAAGGTTTTTACCGATTGATCTCTTCCACTTGGACACTGATTTTTGACACATTGTTTGACACTTGCATTGTTATCAAGTGTCAATTGGATGGGAAAGCTGTTTGAAATTTAAACTACCCAACAAGGTAATGTCACGTGACAAAGTGTAAACAAAAGTGTGCACCATAGTGTACATGTAGCACGTTCCTTACCAATTGAACATTGCTATTTGTACACTGATTTTTGACACGTTGTTTGACACTTGCATTGTTGTCAAGTGTCAATTAGATGGGAAACCTATTTGAAATTTAAATTGTCCAACATGGTAATGTCACGTGGCAAAGTATACAACATAGTGTACAAGTTGCAAGGTTCTTACTGATTGAATTTTGCTATTTGTACACTGATTTTTATCACATTGTTTAATACTTGCATTGTTGTTAAGTGTCAATTGGATGGAAAACTATTTGTAATTTATACTGTCCAGCAGGGTAATGTCACGTGGCAAAGTGTAAACTAAAGTGTACATGTAGCAAGGTCCTTACCGATTGAACTTTGCTATTTGTACACTGATTTTTAACACATTGTTTGACACTGGCATTGTTGTCAAGTATCAATTGGACGGGAAAACTTTTTGAAATTTAGACTGTTGAATAGGGTAATGTCATGTGGCAAAGTGTAAATTAAAGTGTACACCATAGTTTACATGAAGGAAGGTTATTACCGATTGAATTTTGCTAGTTGTGCACCGATTTTTGACACGTTGTTTGACAATTGCATCATTTCCAAATTTCAATTGGATGGGAAAATTGTTTGAAATTTAAACTATCCAACAGGGCAATGTCACGTGGCAAAGTCTAAACTAAAGTGTACAATATGTTGCTTTTAGCAAGGTTCTTATGGATTGAACTTTGCTATTTGTACACTGATTTTTGACACGTTGTTTGACACTTGCATTGTTGTTAAGTGTCAATTGGATGGGAAAACTGTTTCTAATTTAAACTGTCCAACAGGGTAATGTCACGTGGTAAAGTGTAAACTAAAGTGTACATGTAGCAAGGTCATTACCGATTAAACTTTGCTATTTTTACACTGACTTTTGGCACGTTGTTTGACACTTGCATTGTTCTCAAGTATCAATTGGAAGGGAAAGCTTTTTAAAATTTAAACTGTTCAACAGGGTAATGTCATGTGGTAAAGTGTAAACTAAAGTGTACACCATAGTTTACATGTAGGAAGGTTATTACCGATTGCACTTTGCTATTTGTATGCCGATTTTTGGCACTTTTTTGACAATTGTATTGTTGTCAAGTGTCAATTGGATGGGAAAATTGTTCGAAATTTAAACTATCCAACAGGGTCATGTCACGTGACAAAGTCTAAACTAAGGTGTACACCATAATGTACATGTAGCAAGGTTCTTACCGATTGAACTTTGCTATTTGTACACAAAATTTTGACACGTTGTTTGACACTTGCATTATTGTCGAGTGTCGATTAGATTTGAAAACTGTTTGAAATTTAAATTGTACAACAAGCTAATGTCACGTGGCTAGGTGTAAACTAAAGTGCACACTATTGTGTACACGTAGCAGGGTTCTCACCGATTGAACTTTGCTGTTTATACACTGATTTTTGACACATTGTATGACACTTGTATTGCTGTCAAGTATCAATTGGATGGGAAAACTGTTTGATATTTAAACTGTCCAACAGGGTAATGTCATGTGGTAAAGTGTAAACTAGAGTGTACTCCATAGTGTACATGTCGTAAGGTTCTTACCGATTGAACTTTGTTATTTGTACACTGATTTTTGACAAGTTTTTTAAGACTTGCATTGTTGTCAAGCATCAACTGGATAGGAAAATTGTTTTAAATTTAAACTATCCAACATGGTAATGTCACGTGGCAAAGTGTAAACTAAAGTATACACCATAGTATACATGTAGCAAGGTTCTTACCGATTGAACTTTGCTATTTTTAAACTGAATTTTTAAACTCAATAGGATGGGAAAATTGTTTGAAATTTAAACTATCAAACAGGGTAATGTCACGTGGTAAAGTTAAAATTAATGTGGACACCATAGTGTACATGTAGCATGGTTCACACTGATTGAACTTTGTTATTGGTACACTGATTTTTAACACGTTGTTTGACTCTTGCATTGTTGCCAAGTGTCAATTGGATGGGAAAACTGTTTGAAATTTAAACTATCTAACATTGTAATGTCAAGAGGCAAAGTTTAAACTAATGTGTACGCCATAGCGTACATGTAGCAAGGTCCTTACCGATTGAACTATGCAATTTGTACACTGATTTTTGACACGTTGTTCGTCACTTGCATTGTTGTCAAGTATCAATTGGATGGGAAAACTATTTTAAATTTAAACTGTCCAACAGGGTAATGTCACGGGACAAAGTGTAAACTAAAGTGTACACCATAGTGTACATGTAGCAAGGTTCTTACCGATTGGACTTTGTTATTTGTACACTGATTTTTGACACATTGTTTGACACTTGCATTGTTGTCAAGTGTCAATTGGATGGAAAAATTGTTTGAAATTTAAACTATCGAACATAGTAATATCACGTGGTAAATTTAAAATTACTGTGTACATCATAGTGTACACGTAGCATGGTTCACAGCGATTGAACATTGCTATTAGTACACTGATTTTTGACACGTTGTTTGACACTTGACATTGTTGTCAAGTGTCAATTGGATGGAAAACTATTTGATGTTTAAACTGTCCAACATGGTAATGTTACGTGGCAAAGTGTATACTAAAGTGTTCGCCATAGTGTACTTGTAGCAAGGTTCTTATCGATTGAACTTTGTTCTTATCGATTGAACTTTGCTATTTGTACACTGATTTTTGACACGTTGTTTGACGCTTGCATTGTTTTCAAGTGTCAATCGGATGGGAAAATATTTTGAGATTTAAACTGTCCAACAGGGTAATGTCACGTGGTAAAATGTAAATTAAAGTTTACACTATAGCGTACATGTAGCACAGGTCATGCTGATTGAACTTTGCTATTTGTACATTGATTTTTGATACATTGATTGACACTCGCATTGTTGTCAAGTGTCACTTAGGTGGGAAACTGTTTGAAATTCAAACTGTCCAACAGGGTGTTGTCACGTGGTAAAGTGTAAACTAAAGTGTACACCATAGTGTACATGTCGTAGTGTCCTTACCGATTGAACATTGCCATTTGTACACTAATTTCTGACATGTTGTTTTACACTTGCATTGTTGTCAAGTGTCAATTGGATGGGAAAACTATTTGAAGTTTAAATGGTCCAACAGGGTAATATCACGTCGCAAAGTGTAAATTAAAGTGTAGACCACAGTACATGTAGCACGGTTCTTACCGATTGAACTTTGCTATTTTTATACCTATTTTGGACACGTTGTTTGACACTTGTATTGTTGTCAAGTGTCAATTGGATGGGAAAATTATTTTAAATTTATACAGTCTAACTAGGTAATGTCACGTGGCAAAGTGTAAACTAAAGTGTACACCATAGTATACATGTAGCAAGGTCCTTACCGATTGAAAATGCTAATTGTACACTGATTTCTGAAACGTTGTTTGACACTTGCATTGTTGTCAAGCGTCAACTAGGTGGGAAAACTATTTGAAATTTAAACTGTCCAACAGGGTAATGTCACGTAACAAAGTGTAAATTAAAGTATACACCATAGTCTACAAGTAGCAAGGTTCTTATCGATTGAAGTTCGCTATTTGTAGACTAATTTTTAGCATGTTTTTTGACACGTGAATTGTTGTCAAGTGTCAATTTTATGGAAAATAGTTTGACATTTAAATGGTCCGACAGGGTAATGTCACGTTCAATGTGTAAACTAAAGTGTACACCATAGTGTACACGTAGCATGGTTCATGCAGATTGAACTTTGCTATTTATACACTAATTTTTGACATGATGTTTGACAGTCGCATTGCTGTCAAGGTCACTTTGGTGGGAAAACTGTTTGAAATTTAAACTGTCCAACAAAGCATTGTCACGTGGCAAAGTGTAAACTAAAGTGTACACCATAGTGTACATGTAGCAAGTTCCTTACAGATTGAACTTTTCTATTTGTACACTAATTTTTGACGCATTATTTAACACTTGCATTATTTTGAAGTGTCAATTTGATGGGAAAAGTGTTTGTAATTTAAACTGTCCAATAGGGTAATGTCACGTGGTAAAATGTAAACTAAAGTGTACATATCCCAGGGTCCTTACCGATTGAACTTTGCTATTTGTACACCAATTTTTGACACGTTGTTTGACACTTGCGTTGTTGTCGAGTGTCAATTGGATGGAAAAACTATTTGAAATTGAAAATGTACAATAGGGTAATGTCACATGGCTAGGTGTAAACTAAAGTGCACACTATAGTGTACATGTAGCAAGGTTCTTACCAATTGAACTTTTTTGTTTGTACACTTATTTTTGACACGTTGTATGATACTTGCATTGTTGTCAAGTGTCAATTGGATGAGAAACTAGTTTGAAATTTAAACTGTCCTGCAAGGTAGTTTCACGTGGTGAAGTGTAAAATAAAGTGTACACCATAGTGCACATGTCACAAGGTTCTTACCGACTGAACTTTGCTATTTGTACACCGATTTTTGACATGTTTTTTGACACTTGCATTGTTGTCAAGTGTCAATTGGATGGGAAAATTGTTTGAAATTTAAACTGTCCAATGGGGTAATATCACATGGCAAAGTGTAAATTAATGTGTACACAGTAATGTACATGTAGCATGGTTCATACCTATAACGCCCCGACCCCTAGTGGACGGGAACGCTACTTACTTTACTTAGCTTAACCAGTGGTTTAGTAATAAGTGTATACGTTTTAGCGGAAGCTTACATTTTCGGATAATCATTTAAATAACAATACTTCAAATACTTTAAAGAAAAACACTGAATCATTTTTCAAAACAACAAAATGTAATTTATTTGAAGAAAATATAACCTGATCTCGCATTCTACATTATTCAAAACTTTAAAGAAATAACATTGGAAAACATTCCATAAAATAAATCTAAATCACTTATTCACCGAATTTCCATGGGCTCATTGCATCACTCTCCATCTTCTCCTCCATCCATGCCCGAGGTAGAATTCCTTCAATCTGTGGAGATGGGATTAAACTCGTGAGTTGAAAAACTCAATAGGTGTCATAGGTGTATTCGTGATCAAGCTATACATTTCAAAATATTAACTTTATAACTTTTCATACATGTCTTACCCAGAGGGTAGTGTCACATGGTAAAGTGTAAACAAAATTGTGCACCATAGTGTACATGTTGCAAGGTTCTTACCGATTGAACTTTGCTATTTTTATACCTATTTTGGACACGTTGTTTGACACTTGCATTGTTGTCAAGTGTCAATTGGATGGAAAATTGTTTTAAATTTACACAGTCTAACTGGGTAATGTCACGTGACAAAGTGTAAACTAAAGTGTACACCATAGTATACATGTAGCAAGGTCCTTACCGATTGAAAATTGCTATTTGTACACTGATTTTTGGAACGTTGTTTGACACTTGCATTGTTGTCAAGTGTCAAATAGGTGGGAAAAATGTTTGAAATTTAAACTGTCCAATAGGGTAATGTCACGTAACAAAGTGTAAATTGAAGTGTACACCATAGTCTACAAGTAGCAAGGTTCTTACCGATTGAAGTTTGCTATTTGTAGACTGGTTTTTAACATGTTTTTTGACACTTGAATTGTTGTCAAGTGTCAATTTGATGGAAAATAGTTTGACATTTAAATATTCCAACAGGGTAATGTCACATGGCAAAGTGTAAACTAAAGTGGACACCATAGTGTACACGTAGCATGGTTCATGCAGATTGAACTTTGCTATTTGCACACTAATTTTTGACACGTTTGACAGTTGCATTGTTGTCAAGTGTCACTTGGGTGGGAAAACTGTTTGAAATTTAAACTGTCCAAAAGGGCATTGTCACATGGCAAAGTGTAAACTAAAGTGTACACTGTAGTGTAAACTAAAGTGTAGGTACTTACCGATTGAACTTTTCTATTTGTACACTGATTTTTGACATGTTATTTGACGCTTGCATTATTGTTAAGTGTCAATTGGATGGGAAAATAGTTTGAAATTTAAACTGTCCAATGGGGTAATGTCACGTGGCAAATTGTAAATTAAAGCGTACACCATAGTGTACATGTAGCAAGGTTCTTACCGATTGAACTTTGCCATTTTTATACCGATTTTGGACACGTTGTTTGACACTTGCATTGTTGTCAAGTGTCAATTGGATAAGAAAATTGTTTGAAATTTATATTGTCTAACTAGGTAATGTCACATGGCAAAGTGTAAACTAAAGTGTACAGCATAGTATACATGTAGCAAGGTCCTTACCGATTAAAAATTGCTATTTGTACACTAATTTTTGAAACGTTGTTTGACACTTGCATTGTTATCAAGTATCAATTGGATGAGAAAATTGTTTGAAATTTATATTGTCTAACTAGGTAATGTCACGTAGCAAAGTGTAAACTAAAGTGTACAGCATAGTGTACATGTAGCAAGGTCCTTACCGATTGAACTTCGCTATTTGTAGAATGATTTTTGACATGTTTTTTTACACTTGCATTGCTGTCCAGTGTCAATTTGATGGAAAAATAATTTGACATTTAAATGGTCCAACAGGGTAATATCACGTGGCAAAGTGTAAACTAAAGTGTACACCATAGTGTACATGTAGCATGGTTCATACAGATTGAACTTTGTTATTTGTACACTAATTTTTAACATATTGTTTGACAGTCGCATTGTTGTCAAGTGTAACTTGGGTGGGAAAACTTACAGGGCAATGTCACGTGGCAAAGTGTAAACTGAAGTGTACACCATAGTGTACACCTAGCAAGGTCCTTACCGATTGAACTTTTCTATTTGTACACTGATTTTGACACTTGCATTATTGTTAAGTGTCAACTGGATGGGAAAAGTGTTTGTAAGTTAAACTGTCCAACAGGATAATGTCACGTGGCAAAGTGTAAACTAAAGTGTGCACCATTGTGTACATGTCACAGGGTCCTTACCGATTGAACTTTGCTATCTGTACGCCAATTTTTGACACTTGCATTATTGTTGAGTGTCAATTGGATGGGAAAACTGCTTGAAATTGATACTGTACAACAGGGTAATGTCACATAGCTAGGTATAAACTAAAGTGCACACTATAATGTACATGTAGCAAGGTTCTTACAGATTGTACTTTGCTCTTTGTACACTGATTTTTTACACATTGTATAACACTTGCATTGTTGTCAAGTGTCGATTGGATGGAAAAACTGTTTGAAATTTATATTGTCCAGTAGGGTAGTGTCACATGGTAAAGTGTAAACAAAAGTGTGCACCATAGTGTACATGTCGCAAGGTTCTTACCGATTGAACTTTGCTATTTGTACATTGGTTTTCGACACGTTGTATGACACTTGCATTGTCGTCAAGTGTCAATTGGATGGGAAAATTGTTTCAAATCTATACTATCGGACAGGGTAATGTCACGTGATAAAGTGTAAACTAAAGTGTACACCATCGTTTATGTGTAGCAAGGTTCTTACTGATTGAACTTCGCTATTTGTACACTGATTTTTGACACATTATTTGACCCTTGCATTGTTTTCGAGTGCTAATTGGATGAAAAAATTGTTTGAAATTTAAACAGTCCATTAGGGTAACGTCACATAGCAAAGTGTAAACTAAAGTGTGCACCATAGTGTACATGTACCAAGGTCTTTACCGATTGAACTTTGCTATTTGCAAACTGATTTTTGACACGTTATTTGACACTTGCATTGTTGTCAAGTGTTAATTGGATGGGAAAACTATTTGAAATTTAAACTATCCAACAGGGTAATGTCACGAGGCAAAGTGTAAACTAAAGTGTGCACCATAGTGTATATGTAACTAGGTTCTTACCGATTGAACTTTACTATTTTTCCACTGATTTTTGACACGTTGTTTGACACTTGCATTGTGGTCAAGTGTCAATTGGATGGAAAATGTTTTTGAAATTTATACTATCTAACAAGGTAATGTCACGTGGCAAAGTGTAAACTAAAGTGTACACCATAGTATACATGTATTAAGGTCCTTGCCGATTGAACACTACTATTTGTACACTGATTTTTGATACGTTGTTTTACATTTGCATTGTTGTCAAGTGATAATTGGTTATGAAAACTATTTGAAATTTAAACTGTCCAATAGGGTGATGTCACTTGGCAAAGTGTAAATTAAAGTTTACACCATAGTGTACATGTGTGACACCCCGAACTTAAGCTTCGAGGTTCACGTACTAAACATAATAATTTCAGTCTTTGGTACATGTAGATACTCTTAAATAGAAGTATTACATGTTAGAAACTTATTTTCAATTTGGTAAAACAATTCTTATAAAATTTGATGGCCGGTAAAAGTGCATGTCAACATGAAATTATACATTACATATACGGCCTCGGCACTATCAAGGTTAGTTGGTGCAGCAAGTTTGACAATTTTTATAAAATTCATCCGAACTCCGTTTTATATGAAATTTGTGGTATTAGAAAGATAATTTCAATTAGTTTTCTAGGTTAAAATATGAAAATTTTCCAGGATCATATGATATAGACGTTTTACTGAAAACAGTGAAGTGTTACACAGGAAATCCAGATTGACCCCTTGACATTAAAAAATTTATATCTCAGCCCACAATTATCCAAATTGAGTAATTCCTGCGGCCATATTTAGAAAACTCAAAGAGGAACACAGAAATATTTTTAGAGTCTCAAACGGATGTTTATAGAGTTAGAAAAATCATTTTGAAATTGACTCCAGAAACTGTCCCGTTTCTGCCTTTTGTCTCTTGTAAGGAAAATAAACTACAAAAATGTCTCTTAACATAACATGAAAGATATAATTAAAAAATTTACTATTAATACCATATTACATCATGTCATGTACATGTTTTTACATAATACCATAATAAAAGCAGATGGAAAAACAGTCATTGAACAAAACATACAAGAGGAAACTTTCGGTACAAAACATCTTCGTCCTTAATCCATCATCGATTTTGCCAACTAACTTCCATCAATCCAACGATCATGGATCTGAAAATTTAGCATAACATACTATGAGTATGAGAAATACTCAGTAAGATACCATGCTTGGATTTTTATCATGATAATACTACACAAAAGAATGCAATCAAACCCATACTTGCACATTCCGGCTTGCCGGTGCCCTTCGGACTTGTCCTAAGGCATAAATAGATATCTAACTTTGTGGACTTGTCCACCATAATCATATTATGGTTTTTCATGCATAGTTTAAGCATAAATATTACCATGAAGATCATACCCCTTAAGCATAGAAAGTATCTTACCGTAAAACTTGAAGATCTTCAATTGAGATATAAATTGGAAGTGCTAGGCTTACTTTCTTCTCCTTTCCTTTCTTATTTTCGGTTTTTTCCTCTCTATTTGTTTGTATAAATGTTTTTTTTTTCTTACTTATACACATGTTTAGTTTATTGTCTAAGTGTATGGTGATGATAAATGACAAATGGGTTGATTATAGGGTAATAAGTGGCCACAAAACCTAGATTTACAGAGGAAGTCTCTCATCTTTTCAACTAATATAATCTAACCCCTCTAACTTTCATTATTAGCAAAGCATATCCCAAATTTAAACTTGTATCCAACTTACATATTCAAAAATTGTAGATTGTAAAATAAGTAAATCATTTGGTCAATTGAAGTCCTAACAAAATAATCCACTTCATTCAAATTCAAACTTGACTTAAGTTTCGACTAACTAATAATCACTTTATGTATACACACCATTTAGCACTTCATGCTTGCATTCGTTAGCTACCTCTAGCATTAACCACTACAAAGGTGGTGTCCCCTTTTCCTTTTGGCCAAAAAGAATATTGAAAATTAAATCACTATCCTGCGGAAATTTAAACGAGCATAAAATTTCGGAGTATTACAACATGTAGCAAGGTTCATACCGATTGAACTTTGCTTTTTGTACACCGATTTTTGACACGTTGTTTGACACTTGCATTGTTGTCAAGTGTTAATTGGATGGAAAAACTGGTTGAAATTTAAACTGTCCAACAGGGTAATGTCACGTGGCAAAGTGTAAATTACAGTGTACACTATAGTGTGCATGTAGAATAGTTCATACCGATTGAACTTTGCTATTGTTCACTGATTTTTGACACGTTGTTTGACACTTGCATTGTTGTCAAAATTCAATTGGATAGGAAAACTATTTGAAATTTAAATTGTCCAACAGGGTAATGTCATGTGGCAACGTGTAAACTAAAGTGTGTACACTATAGTGTAAATGTAGCAAGGTCCTTACTGATTAAACTTTTCCGCTTAGACACTAATTTTTGACCCATTGTTTGACACTTGCATTGTTGTCAAGTGTCAATTAGATGGGAAAGCTATTTGAAATTTAAACTTTCCAAAAGGATAATGTCACGTGGCAAAGTGTAAATAAAAGTGAACGGTACATGTAGCACGTTCCTTACCAATTGAACATTTCTATTTGTACAATGATTTTTGACACTTTGTTTGACACTTGCATTGTTGTCAAGTGTCAATTGGATGGGAAAAATGTTTGAAATTTCAATTGTCCAATAGGGTAATGTCACGTGGCAAAGTGTAAACTAAAGTGTACACCATCGTGTACAAGTTGCAAGGTTCTTACCGATTGAACTTCGCTACTTGTACACTAATTTTTGACACGTTATTTTACACTAGCATTGTTGTTAACTGTCCATTGGATGGAAAAATTGTTCGTAATTTAATCTGTCCAGTAGGGTAATGTCACGTGGCAAAGTGTAAACTAAAGTGTACATGTAGCAAGGTCCTTACCAATTGAACTTTGCTATTTGTACACTGAGTTTTGACACGTTGTTTGACACTTGCATTGTTGTCAAGTATCAATTGGACGGGAAAGCTTTTCGAAATTTAAACTGTTCAACAGGGTAATGTCACTTGGCAAAGTGTAAACTAAAGTGTGCGCCATAGTTTACATGTAGGAAGGTTATTACCGATTGAACTTTGGTATTTGTACACCGATTTTTGACACATTGTTTGACAATTGCATTGTTGTCAAGTGTAAATTGGATGGAAAAATTGTTTGAAATTTAAACTAGCCAACAGGGTAATGTCACTTGGCAAAGTCTAAACTAAAGTCTACACCATAATGTACATGTAGCAAGGTTCTTACCGATTGAACTTTGCTATTTGTACACTGATTTTTGACACGTTGTTTGACACTTGCGTTGTTGTCGAGTGTCAATTAGATTGGAAAACTATTTCAAATTTTAATTGTACAACAGGGTAATGTCACGTGGCTAGGTGTAAACTAAAGTGCACACTATAGTGTACACGTCACAAGGTTCTTACCGATTGAATTTTGCTGTTTGTACACTGATTTTTGACACGTTGCATGACACTTGCATTGCTGTCAGGTGTCAATTGGATGAGAAAACTGTTTGATATTTAAACTGTCTAGCAGGGTAGTGTTACGTGGTAAAGTGTTGACTAGAGTGTACTCCATAGTGTACAAGTCGCAAGGTTCTTACTGATTGAACTTTGCTATTGGTAAACTGATTTTTGACACGTTGTTTGACACTTGCATTGTCATCAACTATCAATTGGATGGGAAAACAATTTTGAATTTATACTGTCTGATAGGGCAATGTCACGTGGCAAAGTGTAAACTAAAGTTTACACCATGGTGTGCATGTAGCAAGGTTCTTATCGATTGAACTTTGCTATTTGTGCACTGATTTTTGAAATGTTGCTTGACACTCGTATTATTTTCAAGTGTCAAATGGATGGGTAAACTTCTATTTGTACACTGATTTTTGAAACGTTGTTTGACACTTACATTGTTGTCAAATGTCAATTGGATGGGAAAACTGTTTGAAATTTGAGTTGTCCAACTGGGTAATGTCAAGCGGCAAAGAACAAACTAAAGTGTAGACCATAGTGTACATTTAGTAAGGTTCTTACCGATTGAACTTTGCAATTTGTACAGTAATTTTTGACACGTTATTTGACACTTGCATTGTTGTCAAGTGTCAATTGGATGGAAAAACTGTTTGAAATTTAAACTGTCCAACAGGGCAATGTCACGTGGTAAAGTGTAAATTAAAGTGTCCACCGTAGTGTACATGTAGAATGGTTCATACCGATTGAACTTTGCCATTTGTACACTAATTTTTGGCACGTTCTTTAACACTTGGATTGTTGTCAAGTGTCAATTGGATGAGAAAACTATTTTAAATTTAAACTGTCCAACTGGGTAATGTCACGTAACAAAGTGTAAACTAACGTGTACACCCTAGTGTACATGTGGCAAGGTTCTTACCGATTGAGCATTACAATTTGTACGCTGATTTTTGACATGTTGTTTGACACTTGCATTGTAGTCAAGTTTCAATTGGATGGATAAACTGTTAGAAATTTTAACAGTCCAACAGGGTAATGTTGTGTGGCAAAGTGTAAATTAAAGTGTACACCGTAGTGTACATGTAGCATGGTTTATACCGATTGAACTTTGCTATTTGTACACCGATTTTTGACACGTTGTTTGACACTTACATTGTTGTCAAGTGTCAATTGGATGGGAAATTTTTTTGAAATTTAAACTATCGAACAGGGTAATGTCACGTGGTAAAGTTAAAATTAATGTGTACACCATAGTGTACATGTAGCGTGGTTCACACCGATTGAACTTTACTATTGGTACACTGATTTTTGACACGTTGTTTGACACTTGCATTGTTGTCAAGTGTCAATTGGATGGGAAAACTGTTTGAAATTTAAACTGTCCAATATGGTAATGTCATGTGGCAAAGTGTAAACTAAAGTGTACGCCATAGTGTATATGTAGCAAGGTTCTTGCCGATTGAACTTTGCTATTTGTACCCTGATTTATGACACGTTGTTTAAAACTTGCATTGTTGACAAGTGTCAATTAGATTGGAAAACTGTTTCATAATTATACTGTCTAATAGGGTAATGTCACGTGGTAAAGTTTAAACTAAAGTGTACACCATAGTGTACATATAGCATGGTTCATACCTATTGTACTTTGCCATTTTTACACTAATTCTTGACACGTTGTTTAACACTTACATTGTTGTCCAGTTTCAATTGGATGGGAAAACAATTTGAAATATAAATTGTCCAATAGGGTAATGTCATGAGGCAAAGTGTAAACTAAAGTGTACACTATAGTGTACATGTTGCAAGGTCCTTACCGATTGAACTTCGCTATTTGTACACTAATTTTTGACACGTTGTTTGACAATTGCATTGTTGTCAAGTGCCAATGGGATGGGAAAATTGTTTGAAATTTAAACTGTTCAACAGGGTAATGTGACGAGGGAAAGTGTAAACTGAAATGTACACTATGGTGTACATTTAGAATGGTTCTCACCGATTGAACTTCACAATTTGTACACTAATTTTTGACACGTTGTTTGACACTTATATTGTTGTCAAGTGTCAATTGGATAGGAAAACTTCTACTTGTACACTGACTTTTGACACGTTCTTTGACACTTGAATTGTTGTCGAGTGTCAATTGGATGGGAAAACTGTTTGAAATTTAAAATTTCCAACTGGGTAATGTCAAGTGACAATGTGACGCCCCGAACTTAAGTTTCGAGTGTCACGTACAAAACATAATAGCTTCTGCCTTTGGTACATGTAAATACTCTTAAATAGAAGTATTACATGTTAGAAACTTATTTTCAACTTGGTAAAATGTCTCTCATAAACTTTTAATGGCCCACAGAAGTGCATGTCGACAAGAAATTATACTTTACATATACGGACTCTGCACTGCCACGGTTAGTTGGGGCAGCAAGTTCGACTATTTTTATAAAATTCATCCCAACTTTGTTTTCTATGAAATTTATGAAATTAGAAAGATATTTTCAAGTAGTTTTCTAGGTTAAAATATAAAAAATTTCCATGATCATATAATATGGACGTTTTACTGAAAACGGTGAGGTATTGCACAGAAATTTCAGATTTGACTCTTCAACGTTTAAAAATTCATATCTCAGGCTACAGATATCCAAATTGAGTGATTCTTGTGCCCATATTAAGAAAACTCAATGAGGAACGTATTAATATTTTTCAGAGTCTCAAATGGACTTTTATGGAGTCAAAAATAACTTTGAAGTTGACCCAAAAACTGTCCCGTTTCTGCCTTTTGTCACTTGCAAGGAGAAGTTTTTAAAAAAAAGGTCTCTTAACACAACATAGAAGATATAATTGCATAATTTACTTCCGGTACCATATTACATTATTTCTCATACATGTTTTCATACAATACCATAAGAAAACATATGGAAAGCAGTCAAACAAAACTTCGATGCAAAACAACCTTGTCCCTAACCCATCATCGATTATGCCGACTAACTTCCATCAACTCTGCAATTATGAATCTGAGAATTTAGTATAGAACACTATGAGTATAAAGAATATTCAGTAAGATACCATGCTTGGATTTTAACATGTTAATACTACACAAAAGAATGCAATCAAACACATACTTGCACATTCCGTCTTGTCGGTGCCCTTCGGACTTGTCCTAAGGCATAAATAGATATCTAACTTTGTAGACTTGTCCACCACATTCATATTATGTTTTTTCATGCATAGTTTAAGCATAAATATTACCATGAAATCATACCACTTAAGCATAGAAAATATCTTACAATAAAACTTGAAGAAATCTTGGTTGAAAATGAATTGAGAAATGCTAGGCTGGTCCTCTTCTTCCCTCATGTTTTCTTCCCTTTTTCAAACAAGTGATAAGTTGTTTTTCATGCAAGGGAAATAAAGGGCAGCAACACATCTATTTATAGGTGAGAAAAATGATAATGGGTGACTCTTCAAGAAATTCAACATGTGTAGGCTGCATGGTTTCACTTTCTTAAATTTAAAACACCTCGTGCATTAGTTAGTCACCTCATGCTTAAATTTAAAACACCTCATGCATTAGTTAGTCACCTGCTTAAATTTAAAACACCTCATGGATTATTTAGTCACCTCATGCTTAAATTTAAAACACCTCATGCATATATGTTTCATCAATTTTCGGCCAAGTTGGAGAAACAATGTTTAACTTTAGTAATTAGGTGTAAAATGGACATTTATCCCAAACCCTTAATTAACAAATTATTTGGAAAAACTTTTAATAAATCAACCAATGCAAAATTTGGAAACCATAAATAATTTTTTGGTCATACTAAATTTTGAAAAGTTAAATTGCTATTCTAAAAATTAAATGAGCCCAAAATTCGGAGTATTACATCCGTTCTCTCTTATAAAAATTTCGTCCTCGAAATTACCTTGAACTTAGTTGAAAAGTTCTGGATACTTGATCTTGATTTCCTCTTCTCTTTCCCAAGTTGACTCTTCGACATTATGGTTTCTCCATTGAACTCTCACTAACGGAATTTCCTTTCTCCTCAGTTGTTGGATTCTACGATCCAATATTGCTACTGGTTTTTCCTCATAAGTCATGTTTCATTTGATAACCAATGGTTAATAACTAACCACATGACTTTGATCTGAACATATTGTCGAAGCATTGACACGTGCTGATGGTAGAGCGATTCGATAGGCTGCATTTCCAACTTTCTGCAAAATTTCAAAAGGACCTACGAATCTTGGTCGAAGTTTTCCCTTCTTTCCAAAGCGAAGAACTCCCTTCATCGGTGCCACTTTTAAGAAAACTTTATCACCAACATTAAATGCCAAATCTTTTCTCCTTTTATCGGCATAACTTTTTTGTCGGTCCTGGGCTACCTTGATTTTAGCTTTTATTTTATCAACCGCTCGACTAGTTTCCTCAATTATTTCGGATCCTAAAACTCTTTGTTCACCTACTTCATCCCAATAAAGGGGAGCTCTACATCTTCTGCCATAAAGAGCTTTGTAAGGTGCCATCTTTATCGTAGCTTGATAGCTATTATTATAGGCAAATTCTACCAGTGGTACATAACTTTCCCAACTGCCCCCTAAATCAAGGACGCATGCACGCAGCATATCCTCCAAAGCCTATATAGTCCTCTTCGATTGCCCATCTGTTTGAGGATGAAAAGCTGTGCTGAAGTTTAACTTGGTTCCCATAGCTTCTTGCAAACTTTTCCAAAATTTTGAGGTAAATCTTGGATCTCTATCCGATACAATTGAGGCTGGGATACCATGCAGACGGATGACCTCTTTGATGTATAATTGCACGTATTGATCCATACTAAAATTCATTCTTACATGTAGAAAATGAGCTGACTTTGTTAATCGATCCACTATAACCCACATAGCATCATTTCCCTTAGCTGATTTTGGAAAACCCATAACAAAATCCATAGGTATATGCTCCCATTTCCATTGTGGAATTGTTAATGGTTCCAACAATCCAGATGGCCTTTGATGTTCAGCTTTCACTTGTTGACAAGTCATGCACCTCCTGACAAAAAGACCTATGCACCTTTTCATATTTCTCCACCAAAACATACTCCTTAGATCACAATACATTTTTGTACCTCCTGGATGGGCAATATATGGAGTTAAGTGTGCTTCTTCAAGAATTTCTTTCCTCAATCCCTCATCTTTCGGCACACACAACCTTCCCTTAAAGAGTAAGGCTTTATCACTGCCTAATTCAAAATCCTTTCGCTTGCTAGTACCAACTTCGGATTTGATCTTTTACAGGAAAGAGTCACCATCCTGTGCTACTCTTATTCAATCTCTAAGTGTTGGTTGAATTGTTAGAGCCGTTATCCTGGTGATAGTTTGGGTTGGTGGAACAATTACTTCTAGATGTAAGTTTTCGAAATCCTTTAACAATTGGTCCTGCATAGTGATTAGTACTGCTAATTGCCCAACTGCCTTTCTGCTAAGAGCATCTGCTACTACATTAGCTTTACCAGGATGGTAAAGGATAGTGCAATCATAATCCTTTACTAGCTCTAGCCATCTTCTCTGCCTCATATTTAATTCCTTTTGGGTGAAAAAGTACTTCAAACTCTTATGATCAGTATAAATGTCACACTTATTTCCATATAAGTAATGACACCATATCTTGAGAGCATGAACTACCGTAGCCAATTCTAGATCATGGGTTGGGTAGTTTTGTTTATATTGTTTCAATTGTCTAGAAGCATAGGCTATCACCTTTCCTTTCTGCATCAGAACACATCCTATTCCCTGTTTCGAAGCATCACTGTATATAACGAATCCTTCTAGTGATTGTTAACACTGGAGTTGTGACTAATCTTCATTTCAGCTCTTGGAAGCTCTGTTCACATTTTTCTATCCATTGAAATTTTATCCCTTTTCGAGTCAACTGGGTCAATGGTCCTGCTATTTTAGAAAATCCCTCGATAAATCTTCTATAGTAACCAGCCAATCCCAAGAAGCTACTTATTTCTCTAACATTGGTTGGTCTTACCCAATTATTTACTGCTTCCACTTTAGTTGGGTCTACTTCAATTCCTCGTGCTGTGATTACGTGCCCCAGAAAACCTATTTTATCCAACCAGAATTCACATTTCTTGAAGTTGGCATAAAGCTTCTCTTTTCTTAGAGTTTCCATGACAATCGTGAGATGTTTCTCGTGTTCTCCATTACTCTTCGAATAGATTAAGATGTCATCAATGAAAACTATAACAAATTGGTCTAAGTATTCATGGAATACTCGATGCATTAGATCCATAAATACTGCTGGGACATTAGTTAATCCAAAAGGCATCACCAAAAATTCATAATGACCATAACGCGTCCTAAAAGCTGTCTTAGGGATATCATCTGACTTAATTTTCAATTGGTGATATCCTAATCTTAGATCGACCTTTGAAAATATTGTAGCCCCCTTAAGCTAGTCAAACAAATCTTCTATTCTTCGAAGTGGATATTTGTTTTTGATAGTGAGGCGATTCAATTTTCGATAGTCAATGCACAGCCTCATAGTTCCATCCTTCTTGTTCACAAATAGTACAGGTGCACCCTAAGGTGATACACTTGGTCTAATGAAACCCTTATCAAGAAGCTCCTTCAACTATACCTTCAACTCTTGTAGTTCCAACGGTGCCATACGACATGGAACCTTTGAAATAGGTGTTGCTTCCTATACCAAATCGATGGTAAACTCTACTTGCCTGTCTGGTGGTACACCTAGAAGGTCTTCTGGAAAAACATTTTTATAGTGCCGAACTATTTGAACATCCTCAACTGACAACTTATCTTGTTTAATATTGGTCATCGATACTAGAAATCTTTGACCTAATTCCTTTCTTGGCGTCCTTTCAACTTGAGTTGTTGACACTATACAAGATGAGGTATTTGCCTTAGTTCCCATAAAACGAAACTCTTCCTCGCTCGGTCTTCAAAAAATCACCATTCTCTCGGTACAATGAATAGTTGAATAGTTTTTAGACAGCTAGTCCATACCAAGGATAACATCAAAAGTCTTTTATTGTTAATGGAATTAGATCTACCGCTATATCTCTACCATCAATTTCCATCTTAAGATCTCTAGCTATTTGGTTAGTGACAAGTATCTTTCCAGATGGAAGAGATATTTCTAAGGTATACGGAAGGAATTCACATTCCACTTTAGACTTTGCAACAAAAGAAGAAGAAATGAACGAATGTGTAGCTCCAGAATCTATAAGTACAAATGCAGGCATATTGGAAACAGAGATGATACCTGCGAGGACATTAGGGTCTCGTTCTGCTTCTTGTCTGGATAAGGAGAAAACTCTTGTTTTTCCTTTCTTGTCATCTCCAACCTTCTGTGTCTGATTCTGGGGGCATTCTTTAGCGAAATATCCTGATTTCCCACACTTGAAACAAACATTTTTCCCAATAGACATTCTCCTTTGTGAGGTCTATCGCACTTAGGACAATGCTTATCACCACCCACTCCTACTATCTCCGTCTTTCCTTTCTTTGGTGCATTATTCCCTTTTCCTTTACCGTTATTCTGTCTATCAAAGTTCCACTTCCTCTTACCTGAGAAATTTTGAACTTGGTAAGAATTTCCAACATTTTGAGTTCTTTGATAAGAAATAGTCTGGGCTCTCTTTAGGACTTCTCGATAAGTGCTCAGCTCAAGAACTGACACTATGTCACGAATATAAGGTTGAAGCCCACGTTAAAATCTTCTAGCCCGCTTTTCCTCCGTATCCACTAGATGTGGAGCAAACTTTGATAATTCCTCAAATTTGTGTTCATATTCCATGAGGGTCATGGTTCCCTGTTGGAGTCTAAGGAACTCCATCTCCTTTTGATCTTTCACAGCTACCGAGAAGAATTTTTCTTCTACGACTTCCTTAAACCTCACCTAAGTTATAGTCTGTTCTTCAGCAGGTGTTAATGACCTGGTAGTCATGTCCCACCAATGGCTAGCCCCCTTCTTTAACATAAACATCGAAAATGTTACCCTTTCAGCATCTTCGCATCTTATAAATTTAAAGATACGTTCTAGTTCTCGTAACCAATCCTCAACTGCTAAGGGATCCATACTCCCTTCGAATGATGGAGGGTTCATTTTACGAAACTGCTCTATCTTTTACAGTTCGATCCCTCGAGTTAGGTACTATTTGAGGTTGAATAGCTAGTTGGTTGGGCTCCTGATGATCAACTGGTACTTGTTGATTTAGGGTTCGTTGCCCAGTCAAAGGTGGTGCCTGTTGTTCCTGTCCCAACTCTCGCATTATGGCAAGCAGTTCTCGTGCAAAGTTTGCTGCATTAACTTCGCCACCACTAGAACTAGAATTAGCATTGCTGCTGCCTAAGTTCATATGGGAATTTGGTGCACTACCGTGGTTGCGCTTTGGAGGCATTTCCTTTGAATGAAAAATATTCATCCAGTTAGAATTACTTCAAAACGTAATACTAACTTGAGAAAAAAAAATCCAAAGGCCAAGGCAACTTTCCTTCATATATATACATTATTATTTTTCACAAACAAAAGTCATATTGAGGTACCGTACATACATTCAAAAGTAGATGTACGTATTACATCCTATTCTATTCCAAAAAAAAAAATAGCTAGATAAGATGGTGTCTAATCCTCTATTTCTTCTGGATCCTCATCGGGGTCTTCATCTGGGCCTTCCTCTAACATGCTTTGCTCTGAATTATATGGTAATGGTACGAGAAAACTTTCATCTAGAACTCTCGAAAAGCACTTAGCCAACGGTCCCTTATCTAGCCTAGAATTGGTAGCTCGTAAACTAGTATTCATGGATAAGGTTATAGTCTTCTTAAAGTTTCGCTGTAAATTGCGGCTAGTTTCATAACTTTCTCAAAGTAAATATGTAAGGTCCTCGTATGAAAGGTCATCGTCAGACCATAGCACAATCTCATTTATGACTGAGGCCCAAGGTTCTGGAACAGTTTCATATAACCTCTGTATCTTCACCTTATCCCTTAAGCTATGGTGTATCTCCCATAACATCTCAATAATACAGTCTAGCAGATCAAGATGTTGTTCGAGGCTATGGAGCAGATGCATACAATAATTATAGTACAATGCCAATGATATGTCCCGCTTCTTCGCAAAACCATAAACTTCTGTCCTTGTGGGGGTTCCTACCGTTCGTGCCATAACTAGGACAAAAAATTGATTATATTACTCTACAAGGCTCTAATAAATATTTAGATATATGTGTTTATGACTTCATAATCTCAACCATGACTTGATTCAAAATATTGCTATATCCAGCCATAGATATAGCAGTTCATTGCATAAGAAAACTCATAAACTTTAAAAAAAGTTTTTACCTTGATCGTCGGTTGAAAGTTAGTTAAACTGTCCAATAGGGTAATGTCACATGGCAAAGTGTAAACTAAAGTTTACACCATATTGCACATGAAGCAAGGTTCATACCGATTGAACTTTGTAATTTGTACACAGATTTTTGTCACGTTGTTTGACACTTGCATTGTTGTCAAGTGTCAATTGGATGGAAAAATTGTTTGAAATTTAAACTGTCCAACAGGGTAATGTCACGTGGGAAAGTGTAAATTAAAGTGTACACCATAGTGTGCATGAGGCATGGTTCATACCGATTGAACTTTGCTATTTGTACACTGATTTTTAACACGTTACTTGACACTTGCATTGTTTTCAAGTGTCAATTGGATGGAAAAATATTTTTGAAATTTAAACTATCCAACAAGATAATGTCATGTGGCAATGTGTAAACTAAAGTTTACACCATAGTTTACATGTTGCAAGGGTCTTTCCGATTGAACTTTGCAATTTGTACACTGATTTTTGACACTTTTTTTACGCCTGCATTCTTGTCAAGGGTCAATTGGATGGGAATGTCACTTGGCAAAGTGTAAACTAAAGCGTAAACCATAGTGTACATATATCAAGGTTCTTGTGGATCGAACTTTGCTATTTGTGCACCAATTTTTGACACATTGTTTGACACTTGCATTGTTGTCAAGTGTCAATTGGATTAGAAAACTATTTGAAATTTAAATTGTCCAACAGGGTAGTGTCACATGGACAAGTGTAAACTAAAGATTACACCATAGTGTACATGTCGAAAGGTTTTACTGATTGAACTTTGTCAATTGTACACTGATTTTTAACAGGTTGTTTGACACTTGCATTGTTGTCATGTGTCAATTGGATGGGAAAAGTATTTCAAATTTATACTGTCTAATAGGGTAATATCACGTGGCAAAGTGTAAACTAAACTGTACACCATAGTGTACATGTAGCAAGGTTCTTATCGATTGACCTTTGCGTTTTGTACACTAATTTTTGACACGTTGTTCGACACTTGTATTGTTATCATGTGTCAATTGGATGGAAAAACTGGTTGAAATTTAAACTATCCAACAGGGTAATGTCATGTGGCCAACTGTAAACTAAAGTGTGCACCATAATGTACATGTCACAAGGTTCTTACTGATTGAACTTTGCAATTTGTACACTGATTTTTGACACGTTGTTTGACACTTGCATTGTTGTCATGTGGCAATTGGACGGGAAAAGTGTTCGAAATTTAGACTGTCCAACAGGGTAATGTCACGTGGCAAAGTATAAATTAAATTGTACACCATAGTGTACATGTAGCATGGTTCATACCGATTGAACTTTGCTATTTGTACACTAATTTTAACACGTTTGATGCTTGTATTGTTATCAAGTGTCAACTGGATGGGAAAATTGTTTGAAATTTAGACTGTCCAATGGGGTAATGTCACATGGCAAAGTGTAAAATAAAGTGTACACCATAGTGTATATGTTGCAAGGTTATTTTCGATTTAACTTTTCTATTTGTACTCCGATTTTTGACATGTTATTTGACACCTGCATTGTTGTCAAGTGTCAATTGGATGGGAAAACTATTTGAAATTTAAACGGTCCATCTGGGTAATGTCACATGGCAAAGTGTAAACTAAAGTGCACACCATAATGTAAATGTAGCAAGATTATTACCGATTGAACTTTGCTATTTGTTCACCGATTTTTGACACGTTGTATGACGCTTGCAATTTTATCAAGTGTCAATTGGATGGAAACACTGTTTGAAATTTAAACTGTCCAGCGGGGTAGTGTCACGTTGTAAAGTGTAAACGATAGTGTTCACCATAGTGTTCATGTTGCATTGTTCTTACCGAATGAACTTTGCTACTCGTACACTGATTTTTGACACGTCATTTGACATTTGCATTGTTATAAAGGGTCAATTGGATTGGAAAACTGTTTGAAATTTAAACTATCCAGTAGGTTAGTGTCACGTGGCCAAATGTAAACTAAAGTTTACACCGTAGTGTACATGTCGAAAGGTTTTTACCGATCGAACTTTGCCATTTGTACACTAATTTTTGATGCGTTGTTTGACACTTGCATTGTTGTTAAGTGTTAATTGAATGGGAAAAGTGTTTCAAATTTATACTGTCTAATAGGGTAATGTCACGTGGCAAAGTGTAAACCAAACTATTCACCAAGTTTACATGTAGCAAGGTTCTTACCGATTGACCTTTGCAATTTGTACACTGATTTTTGACATGTCGTTCAACACTTGCATTGTTATCAAGTGTCAATTGGATAGGAAAACTGGTTGAAATTTAAACTGTCCAACAAGGTAATGTCACGTGGCAAAGTGTAAACTAAAGTGTACACCATTGTTTACATGCAGCATAGTTCATACCGATTGAACTTTGCTATTTGTACACTAATTTTTAACACGTTGTTTGACACTTGCATTATTATCAAGTGTCAATTAGATGGGAAAACTATTTAAAATTTAGACTGTCCAATAGGGTAATGTCACGTGACAAAGTGTAAACTAAAGTATATACCATAGTGTACACGTTGCAAGGTTATTTTCGATTTAACTTTTCTATTTGTACCTCAATTTTCGACATGTTATTCGACACCTGCATTGTTGTCAAGTGTCAATTAGATGGGAAAACTATTTGAAATTTAAACGGTCTATTAAGGTAATGTCATGTGGCAAAGTGCAAATTAAAGTGTATACCATAGTGTACATGTAGCAGGATTCTTACCGATTGAACTTTGCTATTTGTATACCGATTTTTGACACGTTGTATAACACTTGCAATTTTGTCAAGTGTCAATTGGATGGGAAAATTGTTTGAAATTTAAACTGTCCAACGGGGTAGTGTAACGTGGCAAAGTACAAACGATTGTGTTCACCATAGTGTTCATGTCGTATTGTTCCTAACGAATGAACTTTGCTATTCGTACACTAATTTTTGACACGTTGTTTGACGCTTGCATTGTTGTCAAGGGTCAATTGGAAGGAAAAACCATTTGAAATTTAAACTGTTCGACAGGTTAATGTCACTTGGCGAATTGTAAACAAAATTGTACACCATAGTGTACATGTAGCATGGTTCATATCGATTGAACTTCGCTATTTGTATACTGATTTCCGACACATTGTTGGACACTTGCATTGTTGTCAAGTGTCAATTAAATGGGAAAAATATTAGAAATTTGAACTGTCCAACCGGGTAATGTCACGTGGCAAAGGGTAAACAAAAGTGTGCACCATAGTGTACATGTAGCAAGGTTCTTGTCTATTGACCTTTGCCATTTGAAAATTGATTTTTGAAACATTGTTTGACACTTGCACTCTTGTCAAGTACCAATTGGTTGGGAAAATTGTTTGAAATTTAAATTGTCCAACATGGTAATGTCACGTGGCAAAGTGTAAATTAAAGTGTGCACCATAATGTACATGTAGCATGGTTCATACCGATTGAACTTTGCTATTGTACACTGATTTTTAACACGTTGTTTGACACTAGCATTACTGTCAAGTGTCAAATGGATGGGAAAATTATTTGAAATTTAAACTGTCCATTAGGATAATGTAACGTGGCAAAGTGTAAACTAAAGTGTACACCATAGTGTACGATGTAGCAAGGTTCTTACCAATTGAACTTAGCCATTTGTACACTAATTTTCGACACGTTGTTTGAAACTTGCATTATTGTCAAGTGTTAATTGGATGGGAAAGCTATTTGAAATTTTAACTGTCCAACACGGTAATGTCACGTGGCAATGTGTAAGCAAAAGTGCACATCATAGTGTACATGCAGCAAGGTTCTTACCAATTGAACTTTGCAATTTGTATACTGATTTTTGACACGTTGTTTGACACTTGCATTGTTGTCAAGTGTCAATTGGATGGGAAAGCTACTTGAAACTTAAACTCTCCAACATGGTAATGTCACGTGGCAAAGTGTAAACTAAAGTGTACACCATAGTGTACATATAGCAAGGTTCTTGTCGATTGAACTTTGCTATTTATACACTGATTTTTGACACGATGTAAGACAATTGCATTGTTGTCAAGTGTCAAATGGATGGGAAATTGTTTGAAATTTAAACTATCCACTAGGGTATTGTCACGTGGCAAAGTATAAACTAAAGTGTACACCAAAGTGTACATGTCGCAAGGTTCATACCGGTTGAACTTTGTTGTTTGTACACTGATTTTTGACTTGTTGTTTGACACTTGCATTGTTGTTTAGTGTCATTTGGATGGGAAAATTGTTTCAAATTTATACTGTCTAATAGGGTAATGTCACATGGTGAAGTGTAAACTAAACTGTCCACCATAGGGTACATGTAGCAAGGTTCTTACCGTTTGAACTTTACAATTTGTACACTGATTTTTTTACACGTTGTTTGACACTTGTATTGTTGTCAAGTGTCAATTGAATGGGAAAATAGGTTGAAATTTAAACTATCTAACAGGATAATGTCATGTGACAAAGTGTAAATTAAAGTGTACACCATCGTGTACATGTAGCAATGTTCTTACCGATTGAACTTTGCAATTTGTACACTGATTTTTGACATATTGTTTGACACTTGCATTGTTGTTAAGTGTCAATTGGATGGGAAAATTGTTTGAAATTTAAACTGTCCAACAGTGTATTGTCACGTGGCAAAGTGTAAATTAAAGTGTACACCATAGTGTACATATAGCATGGCTTATACCGATTAAGTTTTGCCATTTGTACACTAATTTTTAACAAGTTGTTTGACGCTTGCATTGTTATCAAGTGTCAATTTGATGGGAAAACTATTTGAAATTTAAACTGTCCATCAGGGTAATGTCACGTGGCAATGTGTAAACTAAAGTGTACACCATAGTGTACATGTTGCAAGGTTCTTCTCGATTGAACTTGGTTATTTGTACACCGATTTTTGATGTGTTATTTGACACTTGCATTGTTGTCAAGTGTCAATTGGATGGGAAGAATTTTTGAAATCTAAACTGTCCAACAGGGTAATGTCACGCGCAAAGTGTGAACAAAAATGTACACCATATTGTACATGTAGCAAGGTTTTTACCGATTGAACTTTGCTATTTGTACACTGATTTGACACATTCTTTGACACTTACATTGTTGTACAGTGTCAATTTGATGGGAAAAATGTTTGAAATTTAGATTGTCCTACAGGGTAATGTCATGTGGCAAAGTGGAAACAAAAGTGTACACTATAGTGTTCATGTAGCAAGGTTCTTACCGATTGAACTTTGCAATTTGTACACTAATTTTTGACACGTTGTTTGTCTCTTACATTATTGTCAAGGGTGAATTGGACTGGAAAACTATTTGAAATTTAAACTTTCCACCAGGGTAGCATCACGTGGCAAAGTGTAAAAAAAAGTGTGCACCTAGTGTACATGTGGCAAGGTTTTTACCGATTGAACTTTACAATTTGTACACTGATTTTTGACACGTTGTTTGACACTTGCATTGTCTTCAAGTGTCAATTGGGTGGAAAAACTGTTTGAAATTTAAACTGTCCACCATGGGTAGTGTCACCGGGCAAAGTGTAAACTAAAGTGAACACCATAGTGTGCATGTCGTAGGGTTCATACCGATTAGACATTGTTATTTGTACACTGATTTTTGACACGTTGTTTGACACTTGCATTGTTTTCAAGTGTCAATTGGATGGGAAAATTGTTTCAAATTTATACTATGTAATAGGGTAATGTCACGTGGCAAACTGTAAACTAAACTGTGCAGCATAGTATACAGGTAGCAAGGTTATTACCGATTGAAATTTACAATTTGTACACTGATTTTTTACACGTTGTTTGACACTTGTGTTGTTGTCAAGTATCAATTGGATGGAAAAACAGGTTCAAATTTAAACTGTCCACAATGGGTGGTGTCACGAGGCAAAGTGTAAACTAAAGTGTGCACCATTGTGCAATGTAGCAAGGCTCTTACTGATTGAACTTTGTAATTTGTACACTGATTTTTGACACGTTGTTTGACACTTGTATCGTTGTCAAGTGTCAATTGGATGGGAAAATTGTTTGATATTTGAATTGTCCAATAGGGTAATGTCACGTGGCAAAGTGTAAATTAATATGTACACTATAGTGTACATGTAGTATGGTTCATACCGATTGAACTTTGCTATTTGTACATTGATTTTTAACACATTGTTTGACACTTGCGTTGTTATCAAGTGTCAATTGGATGGGAAAATTATTTGAAATTTACAGTGTCCAGTAAGGTAATGTCACGTGGCAAAGTGTAAACTAAAGTGTACACCATAGTGTAAAAGTAGCTGGGTTCTTACCAATTGAACTTTGCTATTTGTACACAGATTTTTGACACATGGTATGACACTTGCATTCTTGTCAAGTGTCAATTGGATGGGAAAACAGTTTGAAATTTAAACTGTCTAGTGGGGTAGTGTCATGTGGCAAAGTGTAAACTAAAGTGTACACCATAGTGTACGTGTAGCAAGGTCCTCACCGATTGAACTTTGCTATTTGTACAATGATTTTTGAAACATTATTCGACACTTGCATTGTTGTCAAGTGTCAATTGGATGGAAAAACTCTTTCAAATATACTGTCTCACAGAATAATGTCACGTGGCAAAGTATAAACTAAAGTGTACACCATAGTGTACATGTAGCAAGGTTCTTACCAATTGAACTTTGCCATTTATACACTAATTTTGGACATATTGTTTGGCACTTGCATTGTTTTCAAGAGTCAATTGGACGGCAAAACTATTTGAAATTAAAACTGTCCAACGAGGTAATGTTACGTGGTAAAGGGTAAACTAAAGTGTGTACACCATAGTGTACATGTAGCAAGTTTCATACCAACTGAACTTTGCTATTTGTACACTGGTTTTAGACACGTTGTTCGACACTTGCATTGTTGTCTAGTGTCAATTCAATGGGAAAACTGTTTGAAATTTAATCTGTCCAACAGGATAATGTCACGTGGCAAAGTGTAAACTAAAGTGTACACTATAGTGTACATATCGTAAGGTTCTTATCAATTGAATTTAGCTATCTGTACACCGATTTTTGACACGTTGTTTTACATGTACATTGTTGTCAAATTTCAATTAGATGGGAAAACTATTTGAAATTTATACTGTCTAACATGGTAATGTCAAGTGGCAAAGTGTAAACTAAAGTGTACACCATAGTGTATATGTAGCAAGGTTCTTACTGATTGAACTATGCTATTTGTACACTAATTTTTGACACTTTGGTTGGCATTTGTATTGTTTTCAAGTGTCAATTTGATGGGAAAATAGTTTGAAATTTAAACTGTCCAACAGGGTAA
Source organism: Olea europaea var. sylvestris (assembly GCF_002742605.1). Lineage (NCBI taxonomy): Eukaryota > Viridiplantae > Streptophyta > Magnoliopsida > Lamiales > Oleaceae > Olea > Olea europaea. The sequence goes on from NW_019233395.1 coordinate 66,608, forward strand.
TGTCTCGTGGCAAAGTGTAAATTAAATTTTACACCATAGTGTACAAGTAGAATGGTTCATACTGATCAAACTTTGCTATTTGTACACTGATTTTTGATACGTTGTTTAACACTTACATTATTTTCAAATGTCAATTGGATGTTAAAACTGTTTGAAATATAAACTGCCCAACAGGGTAATGTCACACGGGAAAGTGCAAACTAAAGTGTACACCATAGTGTACATGTAGCAAGGTCCTTACCGATTGAGCTTTGCTATTTGTATACTGATTTTTTACACGTTATTTGACTCCTGTATTGTTGTTAAGTGCCAATTGGATGGCAAAACTATTTGTAATTTAAACTGTCCAATAGGGTAATGTCATGTAGCAAAGTGTAAACTAAAGTGTACACCAAAGTGTACATATGGCAAGGCCCTTACCGATTGAACTTTGCTATTTGTACACTAATTTTTTACACGTTCTTTGACACTTGCATTGTTGTCAATTGTCAATTGGATGGAAAAATTGTTTGAAATTTAAACTGTCCAATAGTGTAATGTTACGTGGCAAAATGTAAACTAAAGTGTACACCATAGTGTACCAGTAACAAGGTTCTTACCAATTGAACTTTGCTATTTGTACACTGATTTTGGACTCGTTGTTTGACACTTGCATTGTTGTGAAGTGTCAATTGGATGGAAAAACTGTTTGAAACTTAATATGTCCAACAGGGTAATGTCACGTGGCAAAGTATAAACTAAAGTGTACACCATAGTGTACATGAAGCAAGGTCCTTACGAATGAACATTGCTATCGGTATACTAATTTTTGGCACGTTATTTTACACTTGCATTGTTGTTAAGTGTCAATTGGATGAGAAAATTGTTTGAAATTTAAACTGTCCAACAGGGCAATGTAACGTAGCAAAGTGTAAATTAAAGTGTTCACCATAATGTACATGTAGCAAGGTTCTTACCGATTGAACTTTGCTATTTGTACACCCATTTTTGACACGTTATTTGACGCTTGCATTGTTTTCAAGCGTCAATTGGATGGGAAAACTATTTGAAATTTAAACTGTCCCTTAGGGTAATCTCACGTGGCAAAGTATAAACCAAAGTGTACACCATAGTGTACATGTCTCAAGGTTCTTACTGATTGAATTTTGCTATTTGTACCCCAATTTTTGACACGTTGTATGACACTTGAAAATTTGTTAAGTGTCAATTGGATGGGAAAACTGTTTGAAATTTAAACTGTCCAACAGATTAATATCATGTGGCAAAGCGTAAACTATTGTGTATACCATAGTGTACATGTAGCGTGGTTCATACCGATTGAACTTTGCTATTTGTACACTGATTTTTGAAACGTTGTTTGGCACTTGCATTCTTGTCAAGTCACATTTGAATGGGAAAACTATTAGAAATTTTAAGTGTCATGTGGTAAAGTGTAAACTAAAGTGTACACCATAGTGTACATGTTGTAGGGTTCTTACCAATTTAACTTTGCTATTTGTACACGAATTTTTAACTCGTTGTTTGACACTTTCATTGTTGTCAAGTGTCAATTGGATGGGAAAGCTGTTTAAAATTTAAACTGTCCAACATGGTAATGTCACGTGGCAAAGTGTAAACTAAAGTGTACACTATAGTGTACATGTAGCAATGTTCTTGCCGATTGAACTTTGCTATTTGTACACTGATTTTTGACACGTTGTATGATAATTACATTGTTATCAAGTGTCAATTGTATGGGGAAATTGTTTGAAATTTAAACTGTCCACCAGGGTTGTGTCACGTGGTAAAGTGTAAACTAAAATGTACACCATAGTGTACATGTCGCAAGGTTCGTACCGATTGAACTTTGCAATTTCTACACTGATTTTTGACACATTGTTTGACACTTGCATTGCTGTCAAGTGTCAATTGGATGGGGAAATTGTTTCAAATTTATACTGTCTAACGGGGTAATCTCACGTGGTAAAGTGTAAACTAAATTTTACACCATAGTAAAGATGTAGCATGGTTCTTACCGACTGGACTTTCCTATTTGTAGACTGATTTTTGACACGTTTTATGATGCTCGCGTTGTTGTCAAGTGTCAATTGGATGGAAAACTGTTTGAAATTTAAACTGTCTGGCAGGGTAGTGTCATGTGGCAAAGTGTAAACTAAAGTGTCCACCATAGTGTACATGTAGCAAGGTTCTTGCCTATTGAACTTTGCCATTCATACACTGATTTTTGATACGTAGTTTGACACTTGCATTGTTGTCAAGTGCCAATTGGATGAGAAAACTATTTGAAATTTAAATTGTCCAACATGATAATTTCACGTGGCAAAGTGTAAATTAAAGTGTACACCATAGTGTACATGTAGCATGGTTCATACCGATTGAACTTAACTATAGTAAACTAGATTTTAACATGTTGTTTGACACTTGCATTGTTGTCAACTGTCAATTGGATGGAAAAATTGTTTGAAATTTAAACTGTCCAGATGGGTACTGTCACGTGGCAAAGTGTAAACTAAAGTGTACACCATAGTGTGCATGTCTCTAGGTTCTTACCGATTGAACTTTGCTATTTGTACATTGATTTTTCACACATTGTTTGATACTTGCATTGTTGTCGAGTGTCAATTGGATGGGAAAACTGTTTCAAATTTGTGCTGTATAATAGGGTAACGTCACGTGGCAAACTGTAAACTAAAGTCTACACCATAGTGTACAAGTAGTAAGGTTCTTACCGATTGAACTTTACAATTTCTACACTGATTTTTGACATATTGTTTTACACTTGCATCGTTGTCCAGTGTTAATCGAATGGGAAATCTGGTTGAAATTTAAACTATCGAACAGGGTAATGTCACGTGACATATTGTAAACTAAAGTGTACACCACAGTGTACACGTAGCAAGGTCCTTACTGATTGAACTTTGCAATTTGTACACTGATTTTTGACACGTTGTTTGACACTTGCGTTGTTGTCAAATGTCAATTGCATGGGAAAGCTGGTTGAAATTTAAACTGTCCAACAGGGTAATGTCAAGTGGCAAAGTGTAAACTAAAGTGTACACCATAGTGTACACGTTGCATGGTTCTTACCGATTGAACTTTGCTATTTGTACACCGATTTTTAACTCGTTGTTTGACACTTGCATTGTTGTCAAGTGTCAGTTGGATGGGAAAGCTGTTTGAATTTTAAACTGTCCAACATGGTAATGTCACGTGGCAATGTGTAAACTAAAGTATACATCATAGTGTACATGTAGCAAGGTTCTTACCGATTGAACTTTGCAATTGCTACACTGAATTTTAACACGTTGTTTGACGCTTGCATTGTTGTCAAGTATCAATTGGATGGGAAATCTAGTTGAAATTTTACCTGTCCAACATGGTTATGTCACGTGGCAAAGTGTAAACTAAAGTGTACACCATAGTGTACATGTAGCAAGGTTCTTACCGATTAAACTTTGCAATTTGTACACTGATTTTTGACACGTTATTTGACACTTGCATTGTTATCAAGTGTCAATTGGATGGAAAAACTTTTTGAAATTTAAACTGTCTAGCAGGGTAGGGTCTCGTGGCAAAGTGAAAACTGAAGTGTACGCCATAGTGTACATGTAGCAAGATTCTTACTGATTGAACTTTGCTATTTATACGCTGATTTTTGACACATTGTTTGACACTTGCATTGCTGTCAAGTGACAATTGAATGGGAGGACTGGTAGAAATTTAAACTGTCCAACTGGGTAATGTCGCGTGGTAAAGTGCAAACTGAAGTGTATACCATAGTGTACATGTTGCAAGATTCTTATCGATTTAACTTTGCTATTTGTACATGGATTTTTAACTCGTTGTTTGATACTTGCATTGTTGTCGAGTGTCAATTGGATGGGAAAGCTATTTAAAATTTAAACTGTCCAACATGGTAATGTCACGTGGCAAAGTGTAAACTAAAGTGTACACCGTAGTGTACATGTCACAAGTTCGTACTGATTGAAATTTGCTATTTCTACACTAATTTATGACACATTGTTTGACACTTGCATTGTTGTCAAGTGTCAATTGGATGGGGAAATTGTTTCAAATTTATATTGTCAAATAGGGTAATCTCACGTGGCAAAGTGTAAACTAAATTTTACACCATAGTATACATGTAGCATGGTTCTTACCGATTGAACTTTGCTCTTTGTACACCGATTTTTGACACATTTTATGACGCTCGCATTGTGGTCAAGTGTCGATTGGATGGAAAAATTGGTTGAAATTTAAACTGTCCGGCAGGGTAGTGTCATGTGGCAAAGTGTAAACTAAAGTGTACACCATAGTGTACATGTAGCAAGGTTCTTGTCTATTGAACTTTGCCATTCGTACACTGATTCTTGATACATAGTTTGACACTTGCATTGTTGTCAAATGCCAATTGGATGAGAAAACTGCTTGAAATTTAAATTGTCCAACATGGTAATTTCACGTGGCAAAGTGTAAATTAAAGTGTACACCATAGTGTACATGTAGCATGGTTCATACCGATTGAACTTAGCTATTGTAAACTAAATTTTAGCACATTGTTTGACACTTACATTGTTGTCAAGTGTCAATTGGATGGAAAAACTATTTGAAATTTAAATTGTCCAATAGGGTAATGTCACGTGGCAAAATGTAAACTAAAGTGTGTACCATAGTGTAAAATTTGCAAGGTTCTTGCCGATTGAACTTTGCTATTTGTACACCGATTTTGACACGTTGTTTGATACTTGTATTGTTGTCAAGTGTCAATTGGATGTGAAAATTGTTTGAAATTTGAACTTTTCAATAGGGTAATGTCACGTGGCAAAGTGTAAACTAAAGTGTACACCATAGTATATATGTAGCATGGTTCTTTCCGATTGAACTTTGCTATTTGTACCCTGATTTTGACATGTTTTGTGACACTTGCATTTTTGTCAAGTGTCAATTGGATAGAAAAACTGTTTGAAATTTAAACTGTCCAGTTGGGTACTATCACGTGGCAAAGTGTAAATTAAACTGTTCACCACAGTGTGCATGTCGCAAGGTTCTTATCGATTGAACTTTGCTATGTGTACACTGATTTTTAACACGTTGTTTGATACTTACATTGTTGTCGAGTGTCAATTGGATGGGACAACTGTTTCAAATTTGGGCTGTATAATAGGGTAATATCACGTGGCAAACTGTAAGCTACAGTGTACACCATAGTGTACATGTATCAAGGTTCTTACCGATTGAACTTTACAATTTGTACACTGATTTTTGACACGTTGTTTGACACTTGGATTGTTGTCCAGTGTCAATTGGATGGGAAATCTGGTTGAAATTTTAACTGTCCAAAAGGGTAAGGTCAGGTGGCAAATTGTAAACTAAAGTGTACACCATAGTGTACATGTAGCAAGGTTTTTACCAATTGAACTTTGCAATTTGTACACTAATTTTTGACTCGTTGTTTAACATTTGTGTTGTTGTCAACTGTCAATTGGACGGGAAAACTGTTTGAGATTTAAACTGTCCAATAGGTTAATGTCACGTGGCAAAGTGTAAACTATAGTGTACACCATTGTGTACATGTTACAAGGTTCTTACCGATTGAACTTTGCAATTTGTACATCGATTTTTAACATGTTGTTTGACACTTGCGTTGTTGTCAAGTGTCAATTGGATGGGAAAACTGTTTGAAATATAAACTTTTCAACAGGGTAATGTCACATGGCAAAGTGTAAACAAAAGTGTACACCATATTGTACATGTTGCAAGGTTCTTACCGATTGAACTTTGTTATTTGTACACTAATTTTTGATACGTTGATTGACACTTGCATTGTTGTCAAGTGTCAATTGGATGGAAAATCTGGTTGAAATTTAAACTGTCCATTGGGGTAATGTCACGGTAAAGTGTAAACTAAAATGTACATGTAGTAAGGATCTTGCCGATTGAACTTTGCAATCGTACACTGATTTTTGACTCGTTGTTTGACACTTGCAATGTTGTCAAGTGTCAATTGGATGGGAAATCTGGTTGAAATTTAAACCGTCTAATAGGGAAATGTCACGTGGCAAAGTGTAAACTAAATTGTACACCATAGTCTACATGTAGCAAGGTTCTTACCGATTGAACTTTGCTATTGGACACTAATTTTTAACACGTTGTTTGACACTTGCACTGTTGTCAAGTGTCAAATGGATGGAAAAACTATTTGAAATTAAAATTGTCCATCAGGGTAATGTCACGTGGAAAAGTGTAAACTAATGTGTACTCCATAGTGTACGATGTAGTAAGGTTCTTTCCGATTGACCTTTGCTATTTGTACACCAATTTTCGAAACGTTGCTTGACACTTGTATTGTTGTCCAGTGTCAATTGGATGGGAAAGCTAATTAAAATTTAAACTATCCAATAGGATAATGTCATTTGGCAAAGGGTAAATAAAAAGTGTTCACCATAGTGTACGTGTGGTAAGGTTCTTGCCGATTGAACTTTGTAATTTTTACTCTTATTTTTGACACATTATTTGACACTTGCATTGTTGTCAAGTGCCAATTGGATGGGAAAACTGCTTTGAAATTTAAATTGTCCAATATGGTATTGTCATGTGACAAAGTGCAAATTAAAGTGTCCATGTAGCGTTATTCATATCGATTGAACTTTGCAATTGTAAACCGATTTTTGACACGTTGTTTGACAGTTGCACTGTCGTCAAGTGTCAATTGGATGGGAAAACAATTTGAAATTTAAATTGTCCAATAGGGTAATGTCATGTGGCAAAATGTAAACTAAAGTGTACACCATAGTGTACATGTAGCAGGGTTCTTGCCGATTGAACTTTGCAATTTGTACACTTATTTTTGACACATTGTTTGACACTTGCATTGTTGTCCAGTGTCAATTGGATGGAAAAATTGTTTCAAATTTGTACTGTATAACAGGGTAATGTCACGTGGCAAACTATAAACTAAAGCGTACACCACAGTGTACATATAGCAAGGTTCTTATCGATTGAACTTTTCGATTTGTACACTGATTTTTGACTTTTGGCACTAGCATTGTTGTCAAGTGTCGATTGGATGGGAAATCTGGATAAAATTTAAACTGTCCAACAGGGTAATGTCAAGTGGCAAAGTGTAAATTAAAGTGTACATCATACTGTACATGTTGCAAGGTTCTTACCGATTGAACATTGCTATTTATACACCGATTTTTAACTCGTTGTTTGACACTTGCATTGTTGTCAAGTGTCAGCTGGATGGGAAAGCTGTTTGAAATCTAAACTGTCCAAAATCGTTATATCACGTGGCAAAGTGTAAACTAAAGTGTACGCCATAGGGTACATGTAGCAAGGTTCTTCTCGATTGAACTTTGCAATTGCTACACTGATTGTTGACTCTTGCATTGTTGTCAAGTGTCAATTGGATGGAAATCTAGTTGAAATTTTACTTGTCCAACATGGTAATGTCACGCCGTAAAGTGTAAACTAAAGTGTACACCATAGTGTACATGTAGCAAGGTTCTTACCGATTGAATTTTGCTATTTGTACACGGATTTTTGACATGTTATTTGACACTCACATTATTGTCAAGTGTCAATTGGATTGGAAAATTGTTTGAAATTCAAACTGTCCAATAGGGTAATGTCACGTGACAAAGTGTAAACTAAAGCGCACATCATAGTATATATGTTGCAAGGTTCTTATCGGTTGAACTTTGCTATTTGTACCCTGATTTTTGACAAGTTTTATGACACTTGCATTGTTATCAAGTGTCAATTAGATGAAAAAATTATTTGAAATTTAAACTGTCCAGCAGGGTAGGGTCTTGCAGCAGAGTGAAAATTGAAGTGTATACCATAGTGTACATGTAGCAAGGTTCTTACCGATTAAATTTTACTATTTGTATGCTGATTTTTGACACATTGTTTGACACTTGGATTGTTGTCAAGTGTCAATTGGGTGAAAAAACTATTTCAGATTTATACTATCTAACAGGGTAATGTCACGTGGTAAAGTGTAAAACAAAGTGTCCACCATAGTGTACACGTACCAAGGCTCTTACCAATTGAACATTGCAATTTGTACATAGATTTTTGACACATTGTTTAACACTTGTATTGTTGTCAAATGTCAATTGGATGAAAAATCTGGTTGAAATTAAAATGTCCAATAGGGTAATGTCACGTGGCAAAGTGTAAACTAAAGTGTACACCATAGTACATATAGCAAGGTTCTTACCGATTGAATTTTGCAATTTGTACACTGATTTTTACACGTTGTTTAACACTTGTATTGTTGTCAAGTGTCTATTGGATGGAAAAACTGTTTGAAATTTAAATTGTCCAATAGGGCAATGTCGCGTGGCAAAGTTGTAAACTAAAGTGTACACCATAGTGTACATGTTGCAAGGTTCTAAACGATTGAACTTTGCTATTTGTACACCGATTTTTAACTCATTGTTTGACACTTGCATTGTTGTCAAGTGTCAATTGGATGGGAAAGTTGTTTGAAATTTAAATTGTCCAATATGGTAATGTCACGTGGCATAGTGTAAACAAATGTGTACACCATAGTGTACATGTCGCGAGATTCTTACCGATTGAACTTTGTAATTTGTACACTAATTTTCGACACTTGCATTGTTGTCAAACGTCAATTGAATGGAAAAACTGTCCGAAATTTAAGTTGTCCATTAGGGCAATGTCACGTGACAAAGTGTAAACTAAAGTGTACACCATAGTGTACATGTAGCAAGGTTCTTACCGATTGTACTTTACAATTTGTACACTAATTTTTGACACGTTGCTTGACACTTGCATTATTTTCATGTGTCAATTGGATGGGAAAACTATTTGAAATTTAATCTGTCCAACAGGATAATGTCACTTAGCAAATTGAAAACTAAAGTGTACACCATAGTGTATATGTTGCAAGGTTCTTATCGATCAAACTTTGCTATTTGAACTCTGATTTTTGATACGTTTTAGGACACTTACATTGTTTTCTAGTGTTAATTGGATGGAAAAATTGTTTGAAATTTAAGCTGTCTAGCAGGGTAGTGTGACGTGGCAAAGTGTAAACTAAAATGTACACCATAGTGTACATGTTGCAAGGTACTTACCGATTGAACTTTGCCATTTGTACACAGATTTTTGCCACGTTGTTTGACACTTGCATTGTTGTTAAGTGTCAATTGGATGGGAAAACTGTTCCAAATTTATACGTCTAAGAGGGTAATGTCACGTGGTAAAGTGTAAACAAAAGTGTACAACATAGTGTACAGGTAGCAAGGTTCTTACTAATTGAACTTTGTAATTTGTACACTGATTTTCAACACATTGTTTGACACTTGCATTGTTGTCAAGTGTCAATTGGATGGGAAAACTATTTGAAATTTAAGCTGTCCAACAGGGTAATGTCACGTGGTAAAGTGTAAACTAAAGTGTACACCACAATGTACATGTAGCATGGTTCTTTCCGATTGAATTTTACAATTTGTACACTGATTTTTGACCCATTGTTTGACACTTGCATTGTTGTCAACTATCAATTGGATAGGAAAACTATCTGAAATTTAAACTATCCAACAGGGTAATATCACGTGGGAAAGTGTAAACTAAAGTGCACACCATAATGTACATGTTGCAAGGTTCTTACCGATTGAAATTTTCTATTTGTACTCTGATTTTTAACACATTTTATGACACTTGCATTGTTGTCAAGTGTCAATTGCATGGAAAAATTGTTTTAAATTTAAACTGTCCGGTAGGGTAGTGTCACGCGGCAAAGTGTAAACTAAAGTGTACTCCATAGTGTACATGTCGGAAGGTTCTTATCGATTGAACTTTACTATTTGTACATCGATTTTTGACACATTGTTTGACACTTGTATTGTTGACAAGTGTCAATTGGATGGAAAACTATTTCAAATTTGTACTGTTTAACATGGTAATGTCCCGTGGCAAACTGTAAACTAAAGTGTACACCATAGTGTACATGTAGATGTAGCTATGTTCTTACCGATTGAACTTCGCAATTTGTACACTAATTTTTGACACATTGTTTGGCACATGCGTTGTTGTCAAGTGTCAATTTGATGGAAAATCTAGTTGAACTTTAAGCTGTCCAACTAGGTAATGTCACGTGGCAAAGTGTAAACTAAAGTGTACACCATAGTGTACATGTAGCAAGGTTCTAACCTATTGAATTTTTGCTATTTGTACACTGATTTTTGACATATTGTTTGACACTTGCATTGTTGTCAAGTGTGAATTGGATGGGAAAACTGTTTGAAATTTAAACTGTCCAATAGGGTGATGTCATATGGCAAAGTGTACACCACGATATATATGTTTTACGGTTCTTACTAATTGAACTTTGCTATTTGTACACCAATTTTTAACTCATTGTTTAACACTTGCATTGTTGTCAATTGACAATTGGATGGGAAAACTATTTGAAATTTAAACTCTCAACCAGGGTAGAGTCATGTGGTAAATTTTAAACTAAAGTGTACACCATAGTGTACATGTCGCAAGGTTCATACCGATTGAACTTTACTATTTGTACACTGATTTTTGACACTTTGTTTGACACTTGTATTATTGTCAACTGTCAATTGGATGCAGAAATTATTTCAAATTTATACTGTCTACCAGTGTATTGTCACGTGGCAAAGTGTAAACTAAAGTGTACACCATAGTGTACATGTAGCAAGCTTCTTACCGATTGAACTTTACAATTGTTACACTGATTTTTGACACGTTGGTTGACACTTGCATTGTTGTCAAGTGTCAATTGGATGGGAAATCTAGTTGAAATTTAAGCTGTCCAGCAGGGTAACATCTAGTGGCAAATTGTAAACTAAAGTGTACACCATAGTGTACATGTAGCAAGGTTCATACCGATTGAACTTTACTATTTGTACACTGATTTTTGACACTTTGTTTGACACTTGCATTATTGTCAAGTGTCAATTGGATGCAGAAATTATTTCAAATTTATACTGTCTAACAGTGTAATGTCACGTGGCAAAGTGTAAACTAAAGTGTACACCATAGTGTACATGTAGCAAGCTTCTTACCGATTGAACTTTACAATTGTCACACTGATTTTTGACACGTCGGTTGACACTTGCATTGTTTTCAAGTGTCAATTGGATGGGAAATCTAGTTGAAATTTAAGCTGTCCAGCAGGGTAACGTCAAGTGACAAAGTGTAAACTAAAGTGTACACCATAGTGTACATGTAGCAAGGTTCGTACCGATTGAACTTTGATATTTGTACACTGCTTTTTGACTCATTGTTTGACACTTGCATTGTTGTCAAGTGTCAATTGGATGGGAAAACTATTTGAAATTTAAACTGCCCAACAGGGTAATGTCACGTGACAAAGTGTAAACTAAAGTGTACATCATAGTGTATGTGTTGCAAGGTTCTTACCGATTGAACTTTGCTATTTGTACACCAATTTTTAACTCGTTGTTTGACGCTTGCATTTATGTCAAGTGTCAATTGGACGGGAAAGCCGTTTGAAATTTAAACTGTCCAACATGGTAATGTCCTGTGGCAAAGTGTAAACTGAAGTGTACACCATAGTGTACATGTAGCAAGGTTTTTGTCGATTGAACTTTGCAATTTGTACACTGATTTTGACACGTTGTATGACAATTGGATTGTTGTCAAGCATCAATTGGATGGGAAAACTGTTTGAAATTTAAACTGTCTACTAGGGTAATGTCACGTGGTTCATATGGATTGAACTTTGCTATTTGTACACTGATTTTTGACACGTTGTTTGACACTTGTATTATTGTCAAGTGTCAATTAGATGGGGAAATTATTTCAAATTTATATTGTCTAACAGTGTAATGTCACGTGGCAAAGTGTAAACTAAAGTGTACACCATAGTGTACATGTAGCAAGCTTCTTACCGATTGAACTTTACAATTGTTGCACTGATTTTTGACACGTTGCTTGACACTTGCATTGTTCTCAAGTGTCAATTGGATGGGAAATCTAGTTGAAATTTAAGTTGTCCAGCAGGGTAACATCTAGTGGCAAAGTGTAAACTAAAGTGTACACCATAGTGTACATGTAGCAAGGTTCGTACCGATTGAACTTTGATATTTGTACACTGCTTTTTGACTCGTTGTTTGACACTTGCATTGTTGTCAAGTGTCAATTGGATGGGAAAACTATTTGAAATTTAAACTGCCCAACAGGGTAATGTCACGTGACAAAGTGTAAACTAAAGTGTACATCATAGTGTACGTGTTGCAAGGTTCTTACCGATTGAACTTTGCTATTTGTACACCAATTTTTGACTCGTTGTTTGACACTTGCATTTATGTCAAGTGTCAATTGGACGGGAAAGCCGTTTGAAATTTAAACTGTCCAACATGGTAATGTCCTGGGGCAAAGTGTAAACTGAAGTGTACACCATAGTGTACATGTAGCAAGGTTTTTGTCGATTGAACTTTGCTATTTGTACACTGATTTTTGACACGTTGTATGACAATTGGATTGTTGTCAAGCATCAATTGGATGGGAAAACTGTTTGAAATTTAAACTGTCTACTAGGGTAATGTCACGTGGTTCATACGGATTGAACTTTGCTATTTGTACACTGATTTTTGACACGTTGTTTGACACTTGTATTGTTGTCAAGTGTCAATTCGATGGGGAAATTATTTCAAATTTATATTGTCTAACAGTGTAATATCACGTGGCAAAGTGTAAACTAAAGTGCATACCATAATGTATATGTAGCAAGGTTCTTACCGCTTGAACTTTACAATTGTTGCACTGATTTTTGACACGTTGCTTGACACCTGCATTGTTGTCAAGTGTCAATCGGATGGGAAATCTAGTTGAAATTTAAGTTGTCCAGCAGGGTAACATCTAGTGGCAAAGTGTAAACTAAAGTGTACACCATAGTGTACATGTAGCAAGGTTCGTACCGATTGAACTTTGATATTTGTACACTGCTTTTTGACTCGTTGTTTGACACTTGCATTGTTGTCAAGTGTCAATTGGATGGAAAAACTGTTTGAAATTTAAATTGTCCAACAGGGTAATGTCACGTGACAGAGTGTAAACTAAAGTGTACACCATCGTGTCCGTGTTGCAAGGTTCTTACCGATGGAACTTTGCTATTTCTACACTAATTTTTAACTCGTTGTTTGACACTTGCATTGTTGTCAAGTGTCAATTGGATGGGAAAGCCGTTTGAAATTTAAACTGTCCAACATGGTAATGTCCTGTGGCAAAGTGTAAACTAAAGTGTACACCATAATGTACATGTAGCAAGTTTTTTGTCGATTGAACTTTGCTATTTGTACACTGATTTCTAACACGTTGTATGACAATTGGATTGTTGTCAAGTGTCAATTGAATGGGAAAACTATTTGAAATTTAAACTGTCTACCAGGGTAATGTCACGTGGTTCATACGGATTGAACTTTGCTATTTGTACACTGATTTTTGACACGTTATTTGACACTTGCATTGTTGTCAAGTGTCAATTGGATGGGGAAATTATTTCAAATTTATACTGTCAAAAAGTGTAATGTCACGTGGTAAAGTGTAAATTAAAGTGCATACCATAGTGTACGTGTAGCAAAGTTCTTACTAATTGAACTTTACAATTGTTGCACTAATTTTTGACTCGTTACTTGACACTTGCATTGTTGTCAAGTGTCAATTGGATGGGAAATCTAGTTGAAATTTAAGCTGTCCAGCAGGGTAACGTCAAGTGGCAAAGTGTAAACTAAAGTGTACGCCATAGTGTACATGTAGCAAGGTTCGTACCGATTGAACTTTGATATTTGTACACTGCTTTTTGACTCGTTGTTTGACACTTGCATTGTTGTCAAGTGTCAATTGGATGGGAAAATTGTTTGAAATTTAAACTGTCCAACAGGGTAATGTCACATGACAGAGTGTAAACTTAAGTGTACACCATGGTGTACGTGTTGCAAGGTTCTTACCTATTAAACTTTGCTATTTGTACACCAATTATTAACTCGTTGTTTGACACTTGCATTGTTGTCAAGTGTCAATTGGATGGGAAAGCCGTTTGAAGTTTAAACTGCCCAACATGGTAATGTCATGTGGTAAAGTGTAAACTAAAGTGTAAATCATAGTGTACATGTAGCAAGATTTTTGTCGATTGAACTTTGCTATTTGTACACTGATTTTTGACACGTTGTATGACAATTGGATTGTTATCAAGTGTCAATTGGATGGGAAAACTATTTGAAATTTAAACTATTTACCAGGGTTGTGTCACGTGGTTCATGCGGATTGAACTTTGCTATTTCTACACTAATTTTTGACATGTTGTTTAACACTTACATTGTTGTCAATTGGATGGGGAAATTGTTACAAATTTATACAGTCTAACAGGGCAATGTCACTTGGGAAAGTGTAAACTGAAAGGTACACCATAGTGTACATATAGCAAGGTTCTTGCCGATTGAACTTTGCAATTGGTACACTGATTTTTGACACGTTGTTTGACAATTGCATTGTTATCAAGTGTCAATTGGATGGGAAATCTAGTTGAAATATAAGCTGCCGAATAGGGTAATGTCACGTGGTAAAGTGTAAACTAAAGTGTACACCATAGTGTACATGTTGCAAGGTTCTTACCGATTGAACTTTGCTATTTGTACCCTGATTTTTGACACGTTTTATGACACTTGCATTGTTGTCAAGTCTCAATTGGATGGAAAAACTGTTTGAAATTTAAAATGTCCAGTAGGGTAGTGTCATGTGGTAAAGTGGAGGATAAAGTGTACACTATAGTGTACATGTCGCAAGGTTCTGACCGATTGAACTTTGCTATTTGTACACCGATTTTTGACACGTTATTTGTCACTTGCATTGTTGTCATGGGGAAAACTGTGTGAAATTTAATCTGTCCAACAAGATAATGTGACTTGGCAAAGTGTAAACTAAAGTGTACACCACAGTGTACATGTAGCAAGGTTCTTTCCGATTGAACTTTACAATTTGTACACTGATTTTTGACACGTTGTTTGACACTTGAGTTGTTTTCAACCATCAATTGAATGGGAAAACTATTTGAAATTTAAACTCTCCAACAGGGTAACCTGGCAAAGTGTAAACTAAAGTGTACACCACAGTGTGCATGTTGCAAGGTTCTTACTGATTGAACTTTTCTATTTGTACTTTGATTTTTAACACATTTTATGACACTTACAATGTTGTCAAGTGTCAATTACATGGAAAAATTGTTTGAAATTTAAACTGTCCAGCAGGGTAGTGTCATGCGGTAAAGTGTAAACTAAAGTGTACACCATAGTGTACATGTCGCAAGGTTCTTACCGATTGAACTTTACTATTCGTACACTGATTTTTGACACGTTGTTTGATACTTACATTGTTGACAAGTGTCAATTGGATGGGAAAACTATTTCAAATTTATACTGTTTAATAGGGTAATGTCCTGTGGCAATCTGTAAACTAAAGTGTACACCATAGTGTATATGTAGCTATGTTCTTACCGATTGAACTTTGCAATTTGTAGACGAATTTTTGACACATTGTTTGACACAAGCGTTGTTGTCAAGTGTTAATTGGATGGGAAATCTAGTTGAAATTTAAGCTGTCCAGCAGGGTAATGTCATGTGGCAAAGTGTAAACTAAAGTATACACCATAGTGTACATGTAGCAAGGTTCTTACGGATTGAATTTTTGCTATTTGTACACTGATTTTTGACATGTTGTTTGACGCTTGCATGGTTGTCAAGTGTCAATTGGATGGGAAAACTGTTTGAAATTTAAACTGTCCAACAAGTTGATGTCACGTGGCAAAGTGTACACTAAATTGTACACCATAGTGTATATGTTGCAAGGTTCTTACCGATTGAACTTTGCTATTTGCACAACGACTTTTAACTCGTTGTTTGACACTTGCATTATTGTCAAGTGTCAATTGGATGGGAAAGCTATTTGAAATTTAAACAGTCCAACATGGTAATGTCACGTGGCAAAGTGTAAACTAAAGTGTACACCGTAGTGTGCATATAGCAAGGTTCTTGCCGATTGAAATTTGCTATTTGTACAGTGATTTTTGAGACGTTGCATGACAATTTTATTTTTGTCAATTGTTAATTGGATAGGAAAACTATTTGAAATTTAAACTCTCCACCAGGGTAGTGTCACGTGGTAAAGTGTAAACTAAAGTGTATACCATAGTGTACATGTCGCAAGGTTCATACCAATTGAACTTTGTTATTTGTACACTGATTTTTGACACGTTATTTGACACTTGTATTGTTGTCAAGTATCAATTCGATGGGGAAATTGTTTCAAATTTATACTGTCTAACAGTGTAATGTCACATGGGAAAGTGTAAACTAAAGTCTACACCATATTGTATATGTAGCAAGGTTCTTACCGATTGAAGTTTACAATTGGTGCACTGATTTTTGACACATTGTTTGACACTTGCATTGTTGACTAGTGTCAATTGGATGGGAAATCTAGTTGAAATTTAAGCTGTCCAACAGGGTAATGTCAAGTGGTAAAGTGTAAACTAAAGTGTACACCATAGTGTACATGTAGCAAGGTTTGTACCGATTGAACTTTGCTATTTGTACACTGCTTTTTGACTCGTTGTTTGAAACTTGCATTATTGTCAAGTGTCAATTAGATGGGAAAACTATTTGAAATTTAAACTCTCCAACAGGGTAATGTCACGTGGCAAAGTGTACACCATAGTGTACGTGTTGCAAGGTTCTTACCGATTGAACATTGCTATTTTTACACCGATTTTTAACTCGTTGTTTGACACTTGCATTGTTGTCAAGTGTCAATTGGATGGGAAAGACGTTTGAAATTTAAATTGTCCAACATGGTAATGTCATATGGTAAAGTGTAAACTAAAGTGTACACCATAGTGTACATGTAGCAAGGTTTTTGTCGATTGAACTTTGCTATTTGTACATTGATTTTTTGACACGTTGTATGACTATGTCATTGTTCTCATGTGTCAATTGGATGAGAAAACTATTTGAAATTTAAACTGTCTACCAGGGTAGTGTCACGTGGTTCATACTGATTGAACTTTGCTGTTTGTACACTGATTTTTAACACGTTGTTTGACACTTACATTGTTGTCAAATGTCAATTGGATGGGTAAATTGTTTCAAATTTATACTGTCTAACAGCATAATGTCACGTGGTAAAGTGTAAATTAAAGTGTACACCATAGTGTACATGTAACAAGGTTCTTCCCAATTGAACTTTGCAATTGGTACACAAATATTTGACACGTTGTTTGACAATTGCATTTTTATCAAGTGTCAATTTGATGGGAAATCTAGTTGAAATTTATGTTGTGCGACAGGGTAATGTCATGTGGGAAAGTGTAAACTTAAATATACACCATAGTTGTACATGTAGCAAGGTTCCTACCGATTGAACATTGCACTTGGTACACTGATTTTAGACACGTTGTTTGACACTTGCATTGTTGTCAAGTGTCAATTGGACGGGAAAACTGTTTGAAATTTAAACTGTCCAACAGTGTAATGTCACGTGGCAAAGTGTAAACTAAAGTGTACACCACAGTGTACATATTGCAAAGTTCTTATCGATTGAACTTTACTATTTGTACCCTGATTTTTAACACGTTTTATGACATTGGCATTGTTGTTAAGTCTCAATTGGATGGAAAAACTATTTGAAATTTAAACAATCCAGCAGGGTAGTGTCACGTGGCAAAGTGTAAGCTAAAATGTACACCATAGTGTACATGTCGCAAGGTTTATACCGATTGAACTTTACTATTTGTACACTGATTTTTGGCACGTTGTTTGACACTTGCATTGTTGTCATGTGTCAATTGGATGGGAAAACTATTTGAAATTTAATCTGTGCAACAGGATAATGTCACTTGGCAAAGTGTAAACTAAAGTGTACACCATAGTGTACATGTACCAAGGTTCTTACCGATTGAACTTTGCAATTTGTACACTGAGTTTTGACACGTTGTTTGACACTTGCATTGTTGTTAAGTGTCAATTGGATGGGAAAACTGCTTGAAATTTAAGCTGCCCAATTGGGTAATGTCACGTAGCAAAGTGTAAACTAAGGTGTACACTACAACGTACATGTAGCAAAGTTTTTTCCGATTGAACTTTACAATTTGTACACTGATTTTTGACACGTTGTTTGACATTTGCATTGTTGTCAACTGTTAACTGGATGGAAAAAACTGTTTGAAATTTAAACTATCCAATAGGGTAATGTCACGTGATAAAGTGTAAAATAAAGTGTACACCATCGTGTACATGTTGCAAGGTTCTTACCGATTGAACTTTTGTATTTGTACTCTAATTTTTAACACATTTTATGACACTTTCATTGTTGTCAAGTGTCAATTGCATGGAAAAAATTGTTTGAAATTTAAATTGTCCAGCAGGGTAGTGTCACGCGGAAAAGTGTAAACTACAGTGTACACCATAGTGTACATGTCGC
Organism: Olea europaea var. sylvestris; assembly: GCF_002742605.1. Lineage (NCBI taxonomy): Eukaryota > Viridiplantae > Streptophyta > Magnoliopsida > Lamiales > Oleaceae > Olea > Olea europaea. The sequence continues at coordinate 85,109 of NW_019233395.1, forward strand.
AAGGTTTTTACGGATTGAACTATACTATTTGTACACTGAATTTTTACATGTTGTTTGACACTTGCATTGTTAACAAGTGTCAATTGGATGGAAAAACTGTTTCAAATTTGCAAGTGTCAATTGGATGGAAAAACTGTTTCAAATTTATATTGCTTAACAGGGTAATGTCCCATGGCAAACCGTAAACTAAAGTGTACACCATAGTGTACATGTAGCTATGTTCTTGTCGATTGAACTTTGCAATTTGTACATTAATTTTTGACACATTGTTTGACACATGCATTATTGTCAAGTGTTAATTGGATGGGAAATCTAGTTGAAATTTAAGCTGTCCAACAGGGTAATGTCACGTGGTAAAGTGTAAACTAAAGTGTACACCATAGTGTACATGTAGCAAGGTTCTTACCGATTGAATTTTTGCTATTTGTACACTAATTTTTGACACGTTGTTTGACATTTGCATTGTTGTCAAGTGTCAATTGGATGGGAAAACTATTTGAAATATAAACTGTCCAATAGGGTGACGTCATGTGGCAAAGTGTGCGCTAAAGTGTACACTATAGTGTATATGTTGCAAGGTTCTTACCGATTGAACTTTGCTATTTGTACACCGATTTTTAACTCATTGTTTGACACTTGCATTGTTGTCAAGTGTCACTTGGATGGGAAAGCTATTTGAAATTTAAACTTTCCAACATGGTAATGTCACATGGCAAAGTGTAAACTAAAGTTTACACCATAGTATGCATGTAGCAAGATTCTTGCCGATTGAACTTTGATATTTGTACAGTGATTTCTGGCACGTTGTATGACAATTGTATTGTTGTCAATTTTCAATTGGATGGAAAAATTGTTTGAAATATAAACTCTCCACCAGGGTAGTGTCACGTGGTAAAGTGAAAACTAAAGTGTACACCATAGTGTACATGTCACAAGGTTCATAGCGATTGAACTTTTCTATTTGTACACTGATTTTTGACACGTTGTTTGACACTTGCATTATTGTCAAGTGTCAATTGGATGGAAAATTGTTTCAAATTTATACTGTCTAGCAACATAATGTCACATGGCAAAGTGTAAATTAAAGTGTACACCATAGTGTACATGTAGTAAGGTTCTTACCGATTAAACTTTGCAATTCGTACATTGATTTTTGACACGTTGTTTAACAGTTGCATTGTTGTCAAGTGACAATTGGATGGGAAATCTAGTTGAAATTTAAGCTGTCCAACAGGGTAATGTCACGTGGTAAAGTGTAAACTAAAGTGTACACCATAGTGTACATGTAGCAAGGTTCGTACCAATTGAACTTTGTTATTTGTACACTGCCTTTTGACTCATTGTTTGACACTTACATTGTTGTGAAGTGTTATTGGATGGGAAAACTGTTTGAAATTTGAACTGTCCAACAGGGTAATGTCACGTGGCAAAGTGTAAACTAAAGTGTACACCATAGTGTCCGTGTTGTAAGGTTCTTACCGCTAGAACTTTGCTATTTGTACACCGATTTTTAACTCGTTGTTTTACACATGCATTGTTGTCAAGTGTCAATTGGATGGGAAAGCTGTTTGAAATTTAAACTGTCCAACATGGTAATGTCATGTGGCAAAGTGTAAACTAAAGTGTACACCATAGTTTACATGTAGCAAGGTTTTTGTTGATTGAACTTTGCTATTTGTACACTGATTTTTGACACATTGTATGACAATTGCATTGTTGTCAAGTGTCAATTGGATGGGAAAACTATTTGAAATTTAAATTGTCTACCAGGGTAGTGTCACGTGGTTCATACTAATTGAACTTTGATATTTCTACACTAATTTTTAACACATTGTTTGACACTTGCATTGTTGTCAAGTGTCAATTGGATGGGGAAATTGTTTCAATTTTATACCATCTGACAGGGCAATGTCACGTCGCAAAGTGTAAACTAAAGGGTACACCATAGTGTACATGTACCAAGGCTCTTACCGATTGAACATTGCAATTTGTACACTGATTTTTGACACGTTGTTTAGCACTTGCATGACAAATGTCAATTGGATGGAAAATCTGGTTGAAATTAAAACGTTCAACAGGGTAATGTTATGTGGCAAAGTGTAAACTAAAGTGTACACCATAAAATGGTACGCCGTATTGTACATCTAGCATGGTCCTTACCGATTGAACTTTGCTATATGTACATTGATTTTTGACAGGTTGTTTGACATTTGCATTGTTGTTAAGTTTCAATTGGATGGGAAAATTGTTTGCAATTTAAACTGTCCAACAGGGTAATGTCACATGGTAAAGTGTAAACTAAGCTGTACACCATAGTGTACATGTAGTAAGGTTCTTACCGATTGAAATTTTCAACTTGTATACTAATTTTTGACACATTGTTAGACACTTGCATTGTCGTCAAGTGTCAGTTGGATGGGAAATTTGTTTGATATTTATACTTTCTAACATGGTGATGTCACATGGCAAAGTGTGAACAAAAGTGTACATCATAGTGTACATGTAGCGAGGTCCTTTCCGATTGAACTTTACTATTTGTATGTTGATTTTTGACACGTTGTTTGACACTTATAATGTTTTCAAGTGGCCATTGGATGGGAAAACTATTTGAAATTTAAACTGCACAACATGATAATGTCACGTGGCAATGATTAACTAAAGTGTACATGTAGTACGGTTCTTACCGATTGAACTTTGATATTTTTACACAGATTTTTGACACGTTCTTTGACACTTGGATTGTTGTCAAGTGTCAATTGGATGGAAAATTTGTTTGACATTTAAACTATCCAACAGGGTAATGTCACAATGCAAAGTGTAAACTAAAGTATACACCATAGTGTACATGTAGCTGGTTCATACCAATTGAACTTTGCTATTTCGTATTCGTACACTGATTTTTGTCACATTGTTTGATACTTGCATTGTTGTCAAGTGTTAATGGGCTGGGAAAACTATTTGAAATTTATACTGTCTAATAGGACAATGTCACGTGGCAAAGTTTAAACTAAAGTGTACACCATAATGTACATGTAACAAGGTTCTTACCGATTGAACATTATCATTTGTACACTGATTTTTAGCACGTTGTTTGACACTTGTATTGTTGTCAAGTGTCAATAGGATGGGGAAACTATTTTAAATTTAAACTATCCATCAGCGTAATGTCATGAGGCAAAGTGTAAACTAAAGTGTACACCATAGTGTACATGTAGCAAAGTTCTTAGCAATTGAACTTTGCTATTTTTACATCGATTTTAGACACGTTGTTTAACACTTGCATTGTTGTCAAGTCTCAGTTGGATGTGAAAACTGCTTGAAATTTAAACTATCCAACAGGGTAATGTCAACTGGCAAAGTGTAAAGTGTACACCATAGTGTATATGCAGCATTATTCTTACTGATTGAACTTTACAATTTGTACACTGATTTTTGACACGTTGTATGACACTTGCGATGTTGTCAAGTGTCAATTGGATTGGAAAACTGTTTGAAATTTAAGCTGTCTAGTGGAGTAGTGTCACGTGGTACAGTGTAAATGAAAGTGTACCCCATAGTTTACATGTTGCAAGGTTTTTACCGATTGAACTTTGCTATTTGTACACTAACTTTTGACACGTTGTTTGACACGTGCATTGTTATCAAGTGTCAATTGGGTGGAAAACCATTTGAAATTTAAACTGTCCAACAGCCTAATGTCACGTGGTAAAGTGTAATCTAAAGTGTACATCATAGTGTACATGTAACAAGGTTCTTGCTGATTGAACGTTGATATTTGTACCTTGATTTTTGTCACGTTTTATGACACTTGCATTGTTGTCAAGTGTAAATTGGATGGAAAACTGTTTGAAAGTTAAACTGTCGACCAGGGGTAATGTCACGTGGCAAAGTGTAAACTATAGTGCACATGTCGCAAAGTTCTTACCGATTGAGTTTTGCTATTTGTACACTGATTTTTGACACGTTGTTTGACACTTGCATTGTTGTCAAGTGTCAATTGGATGAGAAAACTGTTTCAAATTTACACTGTCTAATCGGGTAATCTCACGTGGCAAAGTGTAAACTAAATTGTACTCCATAGTGTACATACGGCAAGGTTCTTATCTATTGAACTTTGCAATTTGTATATAGATTTTTGACACGTTGTTTGACACTTGCATTGTTGTCAAGTTTCAATTGAATGGAAAAATCGTTTGAAATTTAAACTGTCCAACAGGGTAATGTCATGTGGCAAAGCGTAAATTAAAGTGTACATGAAGCATGGCTCATACCAATTGAACTTTGATATTTGTATACTGATTTTTAACACGTTGTTTGACACTTGCATTGATATCAAGTGTCAATTGGATAGGAAAACTGTTTGAAATTTAAACTATCCAACGGGGCAATGTCACGTGGCAAAGTGTAAACTAAATTGTACACCATAGTGTACATGTTGCAAGGTTCTTTCTGATTGAACTTTGCTATTTGTACACAGATTTTTGATACGTTGTTTGGCACTTGCATTGTTGTCAAGTGTCAATTGGATGGGAAAACTATTTGAAATTTAAAATGTCCAACAAGTTAATGTCACGTGGCAAAGTGTAAACTAAAGTGTACACCGTAGTGTACATGTAGCAAGGTTCTTGTTGATTGAACTTTGCTATTTGTACACTGATTTTTGACACGTATTACAATTGCATTGTTGTCAAGTGTCAATTGGATGGGAAAACTGTTTGAAATTTAAACTGTACAACAGGGTGGTGTCACATGGCATAGTATAAACTAAAGTGTACACCATAGTGTACATGTAGCAAGGTCCTTGCGAATCGAACTTTGCTATTTGTACACTAATTTTTGACACATTTTTTGACACTTGCATTGTTGTCAAGTGTCATATGGATGGGAAAATTGTTTCAAATTTATACTGTCTAATAGGGTAATGTCACGTGGCAAAATATAAGCTAAATTGTACACCATAGGGTATGTAATGCCCCGACCCCTAGTGGATTGGAACACTACTTACTTTACTTAGCTTAACCAATGGTTTAGAAACAAGTGTATACGTTTTAGCTGAAGCTTACATCTTCGGATAATAATTTAAATAACAATACTTCAAATACTTTAGCAAAAACACTGAATCATTTTTCAAAACATCAAAATGTAATTTATTTGAAGAAAACATAACTTGTTCTTGCATTCTGCGTTATTCAAAACTTCAAAGAAATAACATTGGAAAACATTTCATAAAAATAAATCAAAATCACTTATTCATCGAATTTCCATGGGCTCGTTGCATCACTCTCTATCTTCTCCTCTATTTATGCTCGAGGTAGAATTCCTTCAATCTGTAGAGATCGGATTAAATCCATGAGTTGAAAAACTCAATAGGTGACGTAGGTGCATTCGTGATCAAGCTATACATTTCAAAACATTAACTTTATAACTTTTCATACATGCCGTACCCAATGGCACCATTTGACATGAAGGGGTATGCCGTACCCGAGGGCACCATTTGACATGCGAACATTTCTTCAACATAGAGAGGTATGCTGTACCGGAGTACCATTTGACATACAACCATTAACATAGAGGGATATGCCGTACCGGAGTACCATTTGACCTACAAACATTAACATGAATCGAAACTTATAACTTAACACGATTAAACACATTGCACCTCTACCTACCTTGATTGATGCTTTTGAAACTTTGAAAACTTGGATTGAAAACTTCAAAGAAACCTAGATGTTGAAAGAAATGCACTCCTTGGATGTTTGAAAACCGTTGAGAATTGGTGCTTGAAAACACTTCTTAAACTTCTAGGAAAAATAGTTTTCCTCCCTTTCTTTTTCTCTCTTGGAAACTCTTTCTTTAGTATGTCAAAACTCTTGCTTTTGGTGTGAGAAAAAATGAGTGAAATGAGGTCTCTATTTATAGGTAAATATTCCATAACTTAAAGCAAATGAAGGGTCAAATTTCATTTAAGAGAAAAAACATGGGTGCCATTTAAGTTTGGGGTTAAATGCTTCAATTTAGTGGAGTTTTTATTGCAAAAAATGTGGGTGGCCCTTTTAGAAAATAATTGATGAAAATAAATATTTAAATTCTAGAGAAAAATGAGAATTTTCATTTCAGGCAGTTTCGGTCAACCGGTTGTAGTCCGGTTGACACTGCACAACCTTTAGTGTTTCTATCATAACTTCTTCTCCAGATATCTAATTGAGGTAATTTAAAGTGAGTTGAAAAGCTAACTCAAAGACCTACAACTTTTATTTAGATATTATTTTTCAAATCGAATGTTTTCTATGTCAAAAGTGGGTCTCAAATGAGACTAAAAATCTAAAGTATACTTTAGTCATTCAATATTCATTTCTTAGTGCCACTAAGGTGTCTAGAATTATTTGGGGTTCTACATCCCCCACACTTTAATTAAAATTTCATCCTTGAAATTTATCTTCTGATTGGATGAATAGTATTGGATACTTGTCTTTGGCCTCTTCTTCTTTTTCCCAAGTGGCTTCTTCTACGCCGTGATGATTCCACTGTATCTTAACCAGCTGAATCTCTTTATTCCTTAGTTTATGCACTTTTCAATCCAATATCTTGATCGGTAGTTCATCGTATGACAAATCTTTCTGTACCTCCAAGGTTTGATAACTCACTACATGATTAGGATCATGTACATACTTCTTTATCATCGATATATGGAACACATTGTGCACTGTCGATAATTCAGGTGGCAAAGCTAGTCGGTAAGCCATATTTTCGACTCTATCAAGTATCTTGAAAGGTCCAATATACTGGGGTCGTAGCTTGCCTTTTTTTTGCAAATCTAAGTACACCTTTCATTGGTGCTACTTTCTGAAACACTTTATCCCCAACTTGGAATTCTAAATCCTTCCTCCTTGTATTTGCATAGCTCTTTTGTTGATTCCGTGCTGCCTTTATTCTTGCATGGATCTTATCGATTACCTCGACCGTCCTTTCAACTATTTTTAGTCCTAAAACTCTCTTCTCTCCAACTTCATCCCAATGTATAGCAGATCTACATCTTCTACCATAGAGAGCTTCGTATGGTGCCATTCCAATATTTGTTTGGAAACTGTTATTATAAGCGAACTCTACTAGAGGTAAGTATGACTCCCAATTTCCTCCTAGATCTAAAACACATGTTCTCAGCATGTCTTCCAAAGTTTGGATGGTCCTTTCAGACTGACCATCGGACTGAGGTGATATGATGTACTATAGTCCAGCTTCGTTCCCATAGCTCCTTGTAGACTTTTCCAAAATTTGGACGTGAACCTTGGGTCTTTGTCAGACACAATGGATATAGGTACACCGTGTAATCTCACAACCTCTTTAATGTACAACTGTGCCAATTGGCCTAAACTGAATGTCATTTTTACTAGAAGAAAATGAGCTGATTTCGTTAGTCGATCCACTACTACCCATATAGCATTATTTCCTCTTGTTGACTTCGGGAATCCAACCACAAAGTCCGTCATGATATTTTCCCATAACTTAAAGCCAATGAAGGGTCAAATTTCATTTAAGAAAGAAAACAAGGGTGTCATTTAAGTTTGAGGTTAAATGCTTCAATTTAGTGGGGTTTTTATTGCCAAAAATGTGGGTGGCCCTTTGAGAAAATAATTGATGAAAATAAATATTTAAATTCTAGAGAAAAATGAGAATTTTCATTTCAGGTAGTTTCGATCGACCGGTTGTAGTCCGGTTCACGCTGCATAGCCTTCAATGTTTCTATCATAACTTCTTCTCCTCGTATCTGATTGAGGTAATTCAAAATGTGTTAGAAAGCCAACTCAAAGAACTACAACTTTCATTTAGATATCATTTCCAAATCAAATGTTTCCTACGTCGAAAATGGGTCTCAAATGAGACTAAAATCTGAGATATACTTTAGTCATCCAATATTCATGTCTTAGTGCCACTAATGTGTCTAGAATTATTTGGGGTTCTACAGGGTACATGTAGCGGGGTCCTTACCTATTAAACTTTGCTATTTATACACTGATTTTTGACACGTTGCTTGACACTTGCAATGTTATCAAGTGTTAATTGGATGGGAAAACTGTTTGAAATTTAAACTGTCCAATAGAGTAATGTCACGTGATAAAGTGTAAACTAAAGTGTACACCATAGTGTACATGTAACATTGTTCATACCAATTGAACTTTGCTATTTGTACACAGATTTTTGACATATTATTTGACACTTGCATTGTTATCTTGTATCAATTAGATGGGAAAACTATTTGAAATTTAAATTGTCCAACATGGTAATGTCACTTGGCAAAGTGTAAACTAAAGTGTACCCCATAGTGTACATGTAGCAAGGTTCTTACCGATTGAACTTTGCTATTTGTACACTGATTTTTGGCATGTTGTTTAACACTTGCATTGCTGTCAAGTATCAATTGGATGGGAAAACTGTTGGAAATTTAAACTATCCAACAGGGTAATGTGTCACGTCCCTAAATTAACATTGATATCTATACACAACCTAGATATAGAATTTTACATATATATATATATTTTTTCTAGTTTGTTAACTTCTAATCACCTGTGACACAATCATATAATATATCGAAACCCAAAATCACATTGCCATAATCTAACATATATATTATGAGCTTATAAACATGTCTACAGGCCATTTCAAAAGTACACTATATAGGATTCCAAAATATAACCCAACAGATGGCAGCCTACAAAATAACCCTACAGGTCGTCATCGATGTATATCGAACTCTGGAATCCTGTAGGAGCTCCATAGCTAACCATACTCTCTATGTAGTTCCATGCTCACCTACAATGCAAAAACTACATAAGCCAATGCTTAGTAAGCATTATCATGCATGTCCAGAACATGAGTAATAACGACATATGACACCATGCCATTTAATTTAAATATCACGATAAAAGGTATCATATTCCAATATTCGTCAAAGTCGACGAGAAATCATTTCACTTGAAATCTTTCATTTCATTGGGCCCTTGACCCACCTACTATGCACCGGATAGAGCTCTGCATAATATCAATATCAATATCAATAATCAAATGGCCAATATGAAATTGACATCACTTGAAATCTTTCTTTCAAATTCTTGTAACTAATGACCCCTATTTTTGGCATCATGAAATCATTAACAGCACTCTAACCTAATCAAAAGCAATTTCATATGTTCAAGAAATTATAAACCCCTCAAGAAATAATGGATACAAACCTCAAAACTGTGAAGTAACTTGGCTGTCCAGAAATTCGAGCTTGCTGTTTCTATTTCTCTTTGGTTCTTTCACTCTCTTTTTCACTTGGAATCACTTAGATACAAGCTAATGGAGTTAACATATTATCTAGGAGGTAGATAAGTGGTCTTTAAATAGTTAAGGTCGTGCTTATTTCTTAAGGATTAAGGAATTTGTGGGCTGCAGCCACATCAAGCCATCAAGGTGAGTCACTAAGCAGGTGGTGGCTTCTTGCTGCAATATTTGACCTCTCTACCACTATATTTGGATTTTTTAAGCCTTATAAGATATATATATCCCTCCTACATGAGATCATGTCTTAACGTTAAAGAAATTGAGTGTTAAAATGTCAAAATACCCCAAGCATGAGGTGTCTTCATGGCAGCAATACTTGACTTTCAACCATTATGTTTGGATTCATTTGTGACTTTTAAGATATATATCTATCCTATATTAAGTGTTTAGGGAGTATACATGAGATTTATGCCTTAAGGTTGAAGAAATTGAGTGTTAAAATGACAAACATCCCAAGCACGAGGTGTACAAGTAAGAGGTGGTCACATGTAGCAAAAATCTGATTTTATATCTATCGTTGCAGGTACAAATCAAGTATCCTTGGCTTATTTTGACGTGTTTACAATCCATTTCACTTGTCCTAAGATCCCAAAGTATTTTATAGAATTAATTCCTCAACCGTTCATTTAATTACTTACTTGATTGATACCCGATTCTTGATTAATTTCCACAATTCGCACCTCAATATTTATAACGTCATATGAGACATATATTATCATGTCATGATCATGTCCCTTTATGTCTCACATTCCAAATGTGTCGATTACCTATCTAGGGTTTAAGATGACCTTGATCCATCGAATGGAAAGCTTGAACCCTTGCCGATACTAATTTCCAACCTTTTCGATTTCCATTACTTACCAAGCTAATCTTCAACATTTAGTTAACCTAATTTTCTATCATAGCTCAAAGTGAAATTCACTACTTAGGTCAAGGAGTCGAAGATTATCACTATATAAAGATTTTAAAGCCTCGATGATCAAACACATGTTTTTAAGAGAAAGCAATTAGGAAATTGATGCAAATGACAATGTAATTAGCATGGAATACATGAATCATATTGGCCAAATGTAGAACGTGAAGTTCGGGGTATTACATCCTCCCCTCCTTATAAAAATTTCGTCCTCAAAATTTGCTTACCAAAAAGTTCAGGATATTTAACCCGCATTTCATTTTCTCTTTCCCAAGTAGCCTCTTCGGTTAACTGATTCTGCCACAGCACCTTAACCAATGGATTTTCCTTGCTTCTTAGTTGCTTTATCTCTCGTTGAAGGATCTCTACAGGCTTTTCTTCGTAAGTCAAATCTGGTTTTATCTCCATCGATTCATTCCTCAATACATGAGAAGGATTTCCAATATATTTTCTTAACATGGATACATGACACACATTGTGTACTTGAGACATCGATGAAGGAAGGTCAAGTTTGTAGGCAACATTCCCAATTCTCTCAATAGTAGTAAATGGACCAATATATCTCGGGCTTAGTTTTCCCTTCTTTCCAAACCGCATCACTCCTTTCATTGGTGCTATCTTCAAAAATACCGCATCACTCCTTTCATTGGTGCTATCTTCAAAAATACTTGATCTCCCACTGTAAATTATAACATTCTTCTTCTTTGATCTGTATAGCTTTTCTGTCAATTTTGAGTGGTTTGCATCCGTTGACGTATTTGTGTCACAACCTCAGCCATTTCACGTACCATATCTGGATGTAAAAGTTTCCTTTCTTCAACCTCATCCCAATAAACTAGAGATCTACATTTTCTACCATATAATGCTTCACAAGGAGCCATACCAATCGTAGCCTGATAACTATTGTTGTATGCAAATTCTACCAAAGGTAAAAATTTACTCCACTGGCCTTGGAAGTCCAATACCCAAGCCCTCAGCATATCTTCCAATATTTGTATGGTTTTTTCTGATTGCCTGTTAGTTTGAGGATGATTTGCTGTACTAAAAGATAATTGTGTTCCTAAAGTCTTATGTAAGCTTCTCCAAAAGAGAGATAAAAACTTAGAATCCTTGTCTGAGATAATAAATAGTGGTACTCCATGAAGTCTGACTATTTCTTGTACATAAAGTTGAGCATATCGGTCCATGGAATAAGTGGAATAAATTGGAATGAAATGAGCTGATTTTGTTAACCTATCCACAATAACTCAAATACTATCATATCCTTTAGTCATTTTTGGTAATTTCACCACAAAGTTCGTTGTGATTCTTTCCCATTTCCATTCTAGGATAGGTAATGGTTGTAATGTCCCTGCTGGCCTTTGATGTTCTGCTTTTATCTGTTGACAGGTTAAACATTGTCCCACATATTTGGCTATCTCACTTTTCATGTTCGGCCACCAATAATGCAATGTCAAATCTCTATACATTTTAGTAGCTCCTGGATGAACAGAATATGGTGTCATATGAGCTTCAGATAAAATATCACCTCGGATATTTTCTGCATCAGGTACATATAATTGTCCTCTAAATTGCAAGATATCAACTACTGATATATGAAAATCTGAAGCTTTTCCATCATGTATATCATTCTTTATCTTAGAACAATAATCATCTTCGTGTTGCCCTTGTTGAATTCTGTTTAGTAAAGTTGGCTGAAGTGTCAACGCAGTAAGTTTAGCCTCTATAGATCCTTGTGACACAACTTCAATACCCATTTTCTATAAATTTATCAATTTTGATTTTTTGAGTTACAATCATACTCGCAACACTGGATGTCAACTTCCTACTCAATGCATCAGCTACAACATTAGCCTTAACGGGATGATAGTTTATAACACAATCATAATCCTTTACCAAATCTAGCCACCTTCTTTTTCTCATATTCAATTCCTTTTATGTAAATAGATATTTCAAACTTTTATGATCAGTGTAAATCTCACACTGCTCTCCATACAAATAATGCCTCCATATCTTAAGTGCAAACACAACTGTGGCGAGTTCCAAGTCATGTGTAGTGTAATTCTTTTCGTACTCTTTTAGTTGTCTAGAGACATATGCAGTAACTTTACCATTTTGCATCAATACACATCCCAAACCATTCTTTGAAGCATCACTATAAACTACAAAATTTCCAGTACCAGGTGGGATTGAAAGGATAGGGGCTGAAGTTAGTCTTTTCTTCAATTTCTGAAAACTTTGCTCACAAGCATCTGTCCATTCAAACTTAGTACTCTTTTTAGTTAATTTCATTAAAGAAGACGCTATTTTGGAAAATCTTTCCACAAATCTGCGATAATATCCAGCTAAACCCATAAAACTTCAGACCTCTAAAGGATTTGTAGGTCGTGGCCAATTATTAATAACCTCTACTTTACTTGGATCCACTGATATACCCTCACCTGATACTACATGTCCAAAAAATACAACTCTATCTAACCAAAATTCACATTTCTTAAACTTAGCATATAACTGCTTGTCCTTTAAGACCTGGAGAACTATTCTCAAGTGTTTTGCATGTTCTTCCTTAGTATGAGAATAAATAAGAATATCATTAATAAATACAATTACAAACTTATCGAGAAAGTGCAAATACCCTATTCATCAGATCCATAAAAGCTGCTGGGGCATTTGTTAACCCAAATGACATTACCAAAAACTCATAATGACCATATCTCATACTAAATGCTATCTTAGAAATGTCATCTCCCTTTATTTTAAGTTTATGGTATCCAGATCGTAAATCAATCTTCGAAAATACAGATGCACCCTAAAGTTGATCAAACAAATCATCAATTCTCGGTAATGGGTATTTATTTTTAATTGTCACCTTATTCAACTCTCGATAATCAATACACAGCCTCATAGTACCGTCCTTTTTACAAACAAACAATACTGGTGCACCCCATGGTGAAAAGCTAGGTCTAATAAAACTTTTATCTAACAACTCTTGTAATTGTAACTTCAACTCTTTCAGTTCAGTTGGGGCCATTCTATATGGAGCCTTGGAAATTGGAGATATTCTTGGAATTAAATCAATTACAAACTCTATCTCATGATCTGGTGGTACCCTAGGTAAATCATCAGGAAATACCTCTGAAAATTCTTGTCCCACTGGCAAATCACTAAGATTCAAATTATGTTGTGCTTCAATAGCATTAATACTCACCAAATACCCTACACACCTACTATCTAGTAACCTTTGTGCTTTCAATACCGATATGGTTGGAACTCTGAAACCTTTTTCGATCCCAATGAATGTAAATGGCTTATTCCCCAAAGGTTGAAAGGAAAAATGTCCCACCTTTCCACAAACATAACATGTTCTAGTCTTTATAGGACATGCTCCAATATGTTGTCCACCATGTTTGGGACAAGATGGTTGTGCTGTTGAGGCTTTTCCTCGATCTATCCTTGGACGTTTGCCTTGATCCCAATGTTGTTGTCCTTGTCTTGGTTGAAACTTAGGCTTCTGATTCTGTCCTTGGAAAGCTCTATTCTTATCATTTCTAGGCTAATGCTATCCTTTACCTTGCCTAAACTGTCGACGAGCCTCTTGAGCACGGCTAATCCTTTGTTTGGATTGTTCTACAACTAAGGCTCTCTCCGCAATTTGAGAATATGAAACATCTTGGATTCCTGCCATGCTTACATCTCTATATAGTTCTGGTCTTAGTCCCCCAAAAAATTGTTCTACCTTTAGTACCTTAGTATTAACCATGTGGGTAGCAAACCTGGATAGTTGTTCAAACTTACTAATATACTCTCCTACTGCCATCCCTCCTTGTCTTAACCGTATAAATTCATTCATCTTCATGGCTCGAACAGGGGCTATAAAATATTTATTACGAAATAACTCTTTAAATCTCTCTCAAGTCATGGCATTTACATCTTCAATGCTACTCATCCTATCCCACCAATGTCCAGCACTACCTCATAGCATAAAGGATGCACAAACCTCCTTTCCTACTTTTGAAACTCTCGTATACCTGAACATATTCTCTAAAGTTCTCAACCAATCCTCTGCTGTAGTTGGATCTAATGCATCCTCAACTATTGGAGGGTTTAGTTTTCTAAATCTTTCTCCAACTGTCTCAATATGTCCGGCCCTTTGTTGTGGTTGTAAGAATTCTACCCTTTGTTGTTCTCCCCTTTCTCTTTGTAGTATTAATTACTGAATTTGTTGAGATTGGCTCTCAACTAATTCTGTAAGCCTATCAATAACAACATCTCAACTGTCATCTTGAACAGATGCCTCCTGTCCTGGTGTTCTAGCTCTACTACTACTAGCATCTCTGGTTTTCACCATCATTACAAATAAAGGTTGGCCAATATCATTCACGAAATATGCAAAAATAATGCAACAAATAAAACTTATTGGCATGGCTGTGCTCTTTCATATTCCGAGATCATGTACATGGACAGTCTACAGAATTATAACCTCGCTCTGATACCACTCTCTGTCACACCCCTAAATTAACATTGATATCTATACACAACCTAGATATAGAATTTTACATAAATATATTTTTTCCAGTTTGTTAACTTGTAATCACCTGTGACACAATCATATAATATATCGAAACCCAAAATCACATCGCCATAATCCAACATATATATTCTGAGCTTATAAACATGTCTACAGGCCATTTCAAAAGTACACTATATAGGATTCCAAAATATAACCCAACAGATGGTAGCCTACAAAATAACCCTACAGGTCGTCATCGATGTACATCGAACTCTGGAATCCTATAGGAGCTCCACAGCTAGCCATGCTCTCTATGTAGTTCCATGCTCACCTACAATGCAAGAACTACGTAAGCCAATGCTTAGTAAGCATTATCATGCATGTCCAGAACATAAGTAATAACGACATGTGACACCATGCCATTTAATTTAAATATCATGATAAAAAGTATCATATTTCAATATTCATCAAAGTCGACGAGAAATCATTTCACTTGAAATCTTTCATTTCATTGGGCCCTTGACCCACCTACTATGCACCGGATAGAGCTCTACATAATATCAATATCAATAATCAAATGGCCAATACGAAATCGACATGGAAGAGTGGACCATCCTCTTGTGACCACTAGAGGCCCATCTCTTGACTACCCCTATGATCACCTAAGAAGTCTCCCACCCGGCAACGCCGATAATCATAATATCACAAGGGCACAGTCAAGTGGTCCATCCTCTCGTGATCACCAAAGGCCCATCCCCTGTCTACCTTTGCAATCATCCAGGAAGTAACACCCGCAATGCTAAACATATCACATAAGCATGCCTCACATGCCTCAGTGCCTTAGTAGTGGTCAATAAAACATTTATAATGAAACTCACTTTGAAATCATGTTTTGCATGCAGGATTTTCAACCATGTCACATGTCGTGCATGCATATGAAAATGCTCATAAATGACGTATTTAATGGAAATCGATGTCAATAGGTTACGCAACCTTATACTCAATGATCGTAACCACCATATGATGTGCTATAAGCCTCTTATCAAAGTTATGTAGATATTTCAACATTACTATGTCACATATACTAGGTTCTTGCATCGTAGTTGCAAATGGATTTTCACTTACCTTTCACCTTTGTGCGTGCAAGCTCCTATGGAGATTAGATCAATATCCTTTTTGACTCAAAGTCGGAAAATCACCTGTATTACCATTTAATATTAAAGAGGATCCTCAATTTAATAGCCTTAATGCACAAAATCCCAAAATAAATTCATTCTCACCAAAATAATTTAGATGGAATCATCATTTCAAGTTACCGATAGCATTACAAACTTATCCCATAAATCTCGCTATTTCTCGAGTCAAATTATGAACATCAACATCATCCAATTGTTGACAACCTAGTACCCTTAGAATCTATTTTCTAGGCCCAAGAGATGATTAATGTACATGTAAAGGCTGAAATCATATTAAACACAAAATTGGACAGAATCTGTTTTCGGATTTCCCTTACCGTCCAATTATTTTTCCAATCCCTTTTCACCCCTTATCTATATCCAAAGACTCCGAAATTTTTACAACATTTCCATAACATGTATGTGAAGGTAATAATGCTCTAAAGTCGTGACAAGTAAAGTGTTCTCAGCCTCAAAATAGTCCATTTCCACAAAACTAAAATCAGACAGTTTTTCATTGTGACAGTTTTTGATTTTCGGTTTCTATTTTTGGCATCATGAAATCATTAAAAACACTCTAAAATAATAAAAAGTAAGTTCATATGTTCAAGAAATTATAAACCCCTCAAGAAATAATGGATACAAACCTCAAAACTGTGAAGTAACTTGGCTGTCCAGAAATTCGAGCTTGCTGTTTCTATTTTTCTTTGGTTCTTTCACTCTCTTTTTCACTTGGAATCACTTAGATACGAGCTGATGGAGTTAATATATTATCTAGGAGGTAGATAAGTGGTCTTTAAATAGTTAATGTCATGCTTATTGCTTAAGGATTAAGGAATTTGTGGGGTGCAGCCACATCAAGCCATCAAGGTGAGTCACTAAGCAAGTGGTGGCTTCTTGCTGCAATATTTGACATGTGGTAAATTGTATATTAAATTGTACACCATATTGTACGTGTAGCAAGGTCCTTACCGATTGAACTTTGCTATATGTATATTGATTTTTGACACGTTGTTTTACAAGTGCATTGTTGTCAAGGGTCAATTGGATGGAAAAACTATTTGAAATTTAAACTATCCATCAGGGTAATGTCACATGGCAAAGTGTAAACTAAAGTGTACACCATAGTGTATATGTAGCAAGGTTCTTACCGATTGAACTTTTCAATTTGTACACAGATATTTGACACATTGTTTAACACTTGCATTGTTGTCAAGAGTCACTTGGATGGGAAAACTATTTGAAATTAAAACTGTCCAATAGGGTAATGTCACACGGTAAAGTGTAAACTAAAGTGTACACCATAGTGTACATGTAGTAAGGTTCTTAACGATTGAACTTTGCTATTTGCACACTGATTTTTGACACGTTCTTTGACACTTGCGTTGTTGTCAAGTGTCAATTGAATGGGAAAACTGTTTGAAATTCAACCTGTCCATAGGGTAATGTCACGTGGCAAAGTGTAAACTAAAGTATACACCATAGTGTACATGTAACAAGGTTCTTACCGATTGAACATTGTCATTTGTACACTGATTTTTGACACATTGTTTGACACTTGCATTGTTGTCAAGTGTCAATTGGATGGAAAAACTGTTTGAAATTTAAACTGTCCATCACGGTAATGTCACGTGGCAAAGTGTAAATTAAAGTGCACACCATAGTGTACATGTAGCAAGGTTCTTACCGAGTGAACTTCGCTATTTCTACTCCGATTTTCGACATGTTGTTTGACACTTGCAAGGTTGTCAAGTTTCAAATGGATGGAAAAACTGTTTGAAATTTAAAATGTCCAACAGGGTAATGTCACGTGGCAAAGTGTAAAGTGTACATCACAGTGTACATGTAGCATGGTTCTTACGGATTGAACTTTGCTATTTGTACACGGATTTTTGACACGTTGTATGACACTTCTAATGTTGTCAAGTGTCAATTGGATGGAAAAACTGTTTGAAATTTAAATTGTCCGGCAAGGTAGTGTCACATGGCAAAGTGTAAATGAAAGTGTACACCATAGTTTACATGTCGTAAGGTTCATACCGATTGAACTTTGCTATTTGTATACCAATTTTTGACACATTGTTTGACACTTGCATTGTTGTCAAGTGTCAATTGGATGGGAAAACTATTTGAAATTTAAAATATCCAACAGTGTAATGTCACGTGGCAAAGTGTAATATAAAGTGTACACCATAGTGTACATGCAGCAAGGTTCTTGCTGATTGAACTTTATTATTTGTATACTAATTTTTGACATGTTGTATGGCAATTACATTACTGTCAAGTGTCAAATGGTTGGGAAAACTGTTTGAAATTTAAATTGTCCAATGGGATAGTGCCACGTAGTAAAGTGTACACCATAGTGTACATGTCAAAAGGTTCTTAGTGATTGAACTTTGCTATTTGTACACTAATTTTTGACACATTTTTTGACACTTGCATTGTTGTCAAGTGTCAATTGGATGGGAAAATTTTTTGAAATTTAAACTGGCCAATAGGGTAATGTCACGTTGCAAAGTGTAAACTAAAGTATACAACATAGCATACATGTTGCAAGGTTCTTTCCGATTGAACTTTGCTATTTGTACATCAATTTTAAATATGTTATTTGACACTTGCATTGTTGTCAACTGTCAATTGGATGGGAAAAATTTTTGAAATTTAAACTGTCCAACAGGGCAATGTCACGTGGCAAAGCTTAAACAAAATTGTACACCATATTGTACATGTATCAAGATTCTTACAGATTGAACGTTTCTCTTTGTACACTGATTTTTGACACGTTGTTTGACATTTGCAATGCTGTCCAGTGTTAATTGGATGGGAAAATTGTTTGAAATTTAAACTGTCCAACAAGGTAATGTCACGTGGAAAAGTGTAAATTAAAGTGTATACCATAATGTACCTATAGCATCGTTCATACTGATTGAACATTGCTATTTGTACACTATTTTTTGACACGTTGTTTGACACTTGCATTGCTTTCAAGTGTCAACTGGATGGAAAAAACTATTTGAAATTTAAACGGTCCAACAGGGTAATGTCACGTGGCAAAGCTTAAACAAAACTGTACACCCTATTGTTCATGTAGCAAGATTCTTACTGATTGAACTTTACAATTTGTACACAGATTTTTGACACGTTGTTTGACGCTTACGTTGTTGTCAAGTTTCAATTGGATGGAAAAACTATTTAAAATTTAAATTATCCAACAGGGTAATGTCACGTGGCAAAGTGTAAATTAAAGTGTACACCATAGTGTACATGTAGCATGGTTCATACCGATTGAACTTTGCTATTTGTACACTGATTTTTGACATGTTGTTTGACACTTGCATTGTTTTCAAATTTCAATTGGATGGGAAAACATTTTAAAATTTAAACGTCCAACAACGTAATGTCACGTGGCAAAGTGTAAACTAAAGTGTACACCGTATTGTACATGTAGCAAGATCCTTACCAATTGAACTTTGCTATATGTATACTATTTTTGACACATTGTTTGACAGTTGCATTGTTGTTTAGTTGCAATTAGATGGAAAAATTGCTTGAAATTTAAATTGTCCAATAGGGTAATGTCACGTAGTAAAGTGTAAACTAAGCTGTACACCATAGTGTACATGTAGTAAGGTTATTACCGATTGAAATTTGCTATTTGTACACTGATTTTTAACACGTTGTTAGACACTTGCATTGTTGTCAATTGTTAGTTGGATGAGAAATTTGTTTGATATTTATATTGTCTAACATGGTGATGTCACGTGGCAAAATGTGAACAAAAGTGTACATCATAGTGTACATGTAGTGAGATCCTTACCGATTGAACTTTGCTATTTGTACACAGATTTTTGACAAGTTGCTTGACACTTGCAATGTTATCGAGTGTCAATTGGATGGGAAAATTGTTTGAAATTTAAACTGTCCAATAGAGTAATATCACGTGACAAAGTGTAAACTAAAGTGTTCACCATAGTGTACATGTAGCATGGTTCATACCAATTGAACTTTGCTATTTGTACACTGATTTTTGACACGTTGTTTGACATTTGCATTGCTGTCAAGTGTTAATTAGATGGGAAAACTGTTTGAAATTTAAACAGCGCAACATGGTAATGTCACTTGGTAAAGTATAAACAAAAGTGTACACCATAGTGTACATGTAGGAAGGTTCTTACCGATTGAGCTTTTTCATTTGTACACTGATTTTTGACATGTTGTTTGACATTTACATTGCTGTCAAGTGTCAATTGGATGGGAAAACTGTTCGAAATTTAAACTGTCCAACAGGATAATGTAACGTGGCAAAGCTTAAACAAAAGTGTACACCCTATTGTACATGTTGTAAGGTTCTTACCGATTGAACTTTACAATTTGTACACTGATTTTTGACATGTTGTTTGACACTTGTATTGTTGTCAAGTGTTAATTGGATGGAAAAATTGTTTGAAATTTAAACTGTACAACAGGGTAATGTCACGTGGTAAAGTGTATGTTAAATTGTATACCATATTGTACATGTAGCAAGGTCCTTATCGATTAAACTTTACTATATGTATACTGATTTTTGGCACGTTGTTTTACACTTGCACTGTTGTCAAGTGTCAATTGGATGGGAAAATTGTTTGAAATCTAAGCCGTCCATTAGGGTAATGTCACGTGGCAAAGTGTAAACTAGAGTGCACACCATAGTGTACATGTAGCAAGGTTCTTACCGATTGAACTTCGCTATTTGTACTCCGATTTTCCACACGTTGTTTGGCACTTGCAATGCTGTCAAGTTTCAATTGGATGGGAAAACTGTTTGAAATTTAAAATGTCAAAAATAGAGTAATGTCACATGGCAAAGTGTAAAGTGTACACCACAGTGTACATGTAACATGGTTCTTACTGATCGAACTTTGCTATTTGTAAATGGATTTTTTGTCAAGTGTCAATTGGATGGGAAAACTATTTGATATGTAAACTGTCTAGCAAGGTAGTATCACATGGCAAAGTGTAAATGAAAATGTTCACCATAGTTTACATGTTGCAAGGTTCTTACCGATTGAACTTTGCTATTTGTTCACTGATTTTTGACACGTTGTTTGACACTTGCATTGTTGTCAAGTGTCAATTGGATGGGAAAACTATTAGAAATTTAAACTGTCCAACAGGGTAATGTCACATGGCAAAGTGTAATATAAAGTGTACATGTAACAACGTTCTTACTGATTGAACTTTGCTATTTGTACACTGATTTTTGACAAGTTGTATTACAATTACATTGTTGTCAAGTGTCAATTGGATGGGAAAACTGTTTGAAATTTAAACTGTCCAGCAGGGTAGTGTCACATGGCAAAGTGTTAACTAAAGTGTACACCATGGTGTACATGTAGCAAGGTCCTTACGAATCGAACTTTGCTATTTGTACACTAATTTTTGACACATTTTTTGACACTTGCATTGTTGTCAAGTGTCATATTGATGGGAAAATTGTTTCAAATTTATACTGTCTAATAGGGTAATGTCACGTGGCAAAATATAAACTAAATTGTACACCATAATGTACATGTAGCAAGGTTCTTACGGATTGAAATTTACATTTTGTACATTGATTTTTGACACATTTTTTGACACTTGCATTGTTGTTAAGTGTCAATTGGATGGGAAAACAATTTGAAATTTATGCTGTCTGATAGGATAATGTCACGTAACAAAGTGTAAACTAAAGTGTACACCATAGTGTACTTGCAATAAAGTCCTTACCGATTGAACATCGCTTCTTGTACACTGATTTTAATCACGTTGTTTGACACTTGCATTGTTTTCAAGTGTCAACTGGATGGGAAAACTATTTGACATTAAAATTGTCCGACAATGTAATGTCACGTGGTAAAGTGTAAACTAAAGTGTAAACCTTAGTGTACATGTAGCATGGTTCTTACCGATTGAACATTGCTATTTGTACACTGATTTTTATCACGTTGTTTAACACTTCCATTGTTATCAAGTGTCAATTAGATGGGAAAATTGTTGGAAATTTAAATTGTCCAATAGGGTATTGTCACGTGGCAAAGTCTAAATTAAAGTGTACGCCATAGTGTGTATGTAGCAAGGTTCTTTATTGAACTTTGCTATTTGTACACCAAATTTTGACACGTTTAACAGCTGCATTGTTGTCAAATGTCAATGGATAGGAAAAAAATTTGAAATTTATGTTGTCTAACAAGGTAATGTCACGTGAAAAAGTGTAAACTAAAGTGTACACCATAGTGTACATGCAATAAAGTCCTTACCGATTGAACATTGCTCCTTGTACACTGATTTTAATCAGGTTGTTTGACACTTGCATTGTTTTCAAGTGTCAACTGGATGGGAAAACTATTTGAAATTTAAACTGTCCGACAAGGTAATGTCACATGGTAAAGTGTAAACTAAAGTGTATACCTTAGTGTACATGTAGCATGGTCCTTACAGATTGAACATTGCTATTTGTACACTGATTTTTGACACGTTGTTTAACACTTCCATTGTTGTCAAGTGTCAATTGGATGGAAAGACTATTTGAAATTTAAACTGTCCAACAGGGTATTGTCACGTGGCAAAGTCTAAACTAAAGTGTACGCCATAGTGTGTATGTAGCAAGGTTCTTACCGATTGAACTTTGCTATTTGTACACCAATTTTTGACATTTTTTTGACACTTGCATTGTTGTCAAGTGTCAATTGGATGGTAAATTTTTTTTGAAATTTATGCTGTCTAACAGGGTAATGTCACGTAACAAAGTGTAAACTAAAGTGTACACCATAGTGTACATGCAATAAAGTCCTTATCGATTGAACATTGCTCCTTGTACACTGATTTTAATCACGTTGTTTGGCAATTGCATTGTTTTCAAGTTTCAACTGTTTGGGAAACTATTTGAAATTTAAACTGTCCGACAAGGTACTATCATGTGGTAAAGTGTAAACTAAAGTGTACACCTTAGTGTACATGTAGCATGGTCCTTACCGATTGAACATTGCTATTTGTACATTGATTTTTGACACGTTGTTTAACACTTCCATTGCTGTCAAGTGTCAATTGGATGGGAAAACTATTTGAAATTTAAACTGCCCAATAGGGTATTGTCATGTGACAAAGTCTAAACTATAGAGTAATCTATAGTGTGTATGTAGCAAGGTTCTTACCGATTAAACTTTGCTATTTGTACACCAATTTTTGACACGTTATTTGACACTTGCATTGTTGTCAAGTGTCAATTGGATGGGAAAACAATTTGAAATTTATGCTATCTAATAGGGTAATGTCACGTGACAAAGTGTAAATTAAAGCGTACACCATAGTGTACATGCAATAAAGTCCTTATCGATTGAAAATTGCTCCTTGTACACTGATTTTAATCACGTTGTTTGACACTTGCATTGTTTTCAAGTTTCAACTGGATGGAAAAACTATTTGAAATTTAAACTGTTCGACAAGGTAATGTCACGTGGTAAAGTGTAAACTAAAGTGTACACCTTAGTGTACATGTAGCATGGTCCTTACCGATGTACATGTAGCATGGTCTTTACCGATTGAACATTGCTATTTGTACACTGATTTTTAACACGTTATTTAACACTTCCATTGTTGTCAAGTGTCAATTAGATGGAAAACTGTTGGAAATTTAAACTGTCTAACAGGGTATTGTTACGTGGCAAAGTCTAAACTAAAGTGTACACCATAGTGTACATGTAACAAGGTTCTTACCGATTAAACATTGCCATTTGTACGCTGATTTTTGACATGTTGTTTACACTTACATTGTTGTCACGTGTCAATTGGATGGGAAAACTGTTCAAAATTTAAACTGTTCAACAGGGTAATATCACATGGCAAAGAGTAAACTAAAGTGTACACCATAGTGTACATGTAGCAAGGTTCTTACCGATTGAACTTTGCTATTTTTACATTAATTTTTGACACATTGTTTGACACTTGCATTGTTGTCAAGTGTCAATTGGATGGGGGAAATTGTTTGAAATTTGTAATGTCTAATAGGGTAATGTCACGTGGCAAAGTGTAAACTGAAGTGTACACTATAGTGTACCTGTAGCAAGGTCCTTACGAATCAAACTTTTCTATTTGTACACTGATTTTTGACACGTTGTTTAATACTTGCAATGTTGTCAAGTGTCAAGTGGATGGGAAATCAAATTGAAATTTAAACTGTCCAATCGGGTATTCTCACATTGCAAAGTGTAAACTAAAGTGTACACCATAGTGTACAGGTAAGAAAGTTCTTACCGATTGAACATTGCTATTTGTACACTGATTTTTGATACATTGCTTGACACTTATATTATTGTCAAGTGTCACTTGGATGGAAAAACTATTTGAAATTTAAACTGTCCAACAGGATAATATCACGTGGCAATGTTCAAACTAAAGTGTACACTATAGTGTACATGTAGCAAGGTTCTTACCGGTTGAACTTTGCTACTTGTACACTGATTTTTGACACGTTGTTTGACATTTGCATTGTTGATGAGTGTCAATTGGATGGGAAATCTGTTTGAAATTTTAACTGTCCAACAGAGTAATGTCAAGTGGAAAAGTGTAAACGAAAGTGTACACCATAGTGTACATGTAGCAAGGTTCTTACCTATTGAACTTTGCTATTTGCACAGTGATTTTTGACACGTTCTTTAACACTTGCATTGTTATCAAGTGTCAATTTGATGTGAAAACTGTTAGAAATTTATTCTATCCAAAGAGTAATGTCACGTGACAAAGTTTTAACTAAAGTGTACACCATAGTGTGCATGTAGCAAGGTTTTTACCAGTTGAACTTTGCTATTTTTACACTAATTTTTGACACGTTGTTTGACACTTGCATTGTTGTCAAGTGCCAATTGGATGGGAAAACTATTTGAAATTTCAACTGTCCAACCGGGCATTCTTACGTGGCAAAGTGTAAACTAAAATGTACACCATAGTGTATATGTAACAAAGTTATTACAGTTTGAACATTGCTATTTTGTACACTCATTTTTGACACATTGTTTAACACTTGCATTATTGTCAAGAGTCACTTGGATGGAAAAACTATTTGAAATTAAAACTGTCCAACAGGGTAATGTCACACGGTAAAGTGTAAACTAAAGTGTACACCATAGTGTACATGTAGCAAGGTTCTTACCGATTGAACTTTGCTATTTGCACACTGATTTTTGACACGTTCTTTGACACTTGCGTTGTTGTCAAGTGTCAATTGAATGGGAAAACTGTTTGAAATTCAACCTGTCCATAGGGTAATGTCACGTGGGAAAGTTTAAACTAAAGTGTACACCATAGTGTACTTGTAGCAAGGTTCTTATCGGTTGAACTTTGTTATTTGTACACTGACTTTTGGCACATTGTTTGACACTTGCATTGTTTTCAAGTTTCAATTTGATGGGAAAACTATTTGAAATTTAAACTGTCCAAAGGGTAATGTCATGTGGCAAAGTTTAAACTAAAGTGTACACCATAGTATACGTGTAGCAACGTTCTTATCAATTAAACTTTGCTATTCGTACACTGATTTTTGACACATTGTTTGACACTTGCATTGTTCTCAAGTGTCAATTAGATGGGAAACCCACGTGAAATTTAAACTGTCCACCAGGGTAATGTCACGTAGCAAAGTGTAGACTAAAGTATTCACCATAGTGTACACGTAGCATGGTTCATACTGATTAGAGTGTAAAATACCATATTTTCCCCTCTTAATTATGACATTCATGTGATTATATTATGCCAAAATGCACTCATTCCTTTTATGTTTTGGTTTAGGTTGTATTTTGGTGAAAACAGTGAAATTTGGAAGAAACAAATGAAAAAGGACCAAAGTGAGAAAATGTGAAAGTTCAGGGATCGAGTTGTAAATAATTCATAGATGAGACGGGTGATGGAATGATGATTTGAGAAATTTAGAAGTCCATTGGTGCAATTAGAAGTCAAAAGAAGTTAAATATGCCTATAATATTTTCACAAATCAAATTCCAACCGAATATAAGGATTTTCAGATTTTGAGCCGAATATTGAGATCAACGTTTGACCTAGTAAACGTCCGAATTTGGAAAGAGCTATTTCTATCAAGATTGTAGTACTTCGAGTTCTCTTTCCAATGAATCACCTCAATTGGACATCAAGAGAGGAAGTTATGACCAAAATACTAAAAGCAGATGCACAAAAAATTCTGGCCGAAAATTTACTTTCCTTATTCGTTTCAACCTCGTGTGGAAATGCGTTTTGCACACGGTTTTAACCCCAAAACGTCCCAGAACGCCTCCATTCATTCTGGATCACTTTTCTCTCATCCTTGACACAAGAAACTCGATGAAGAACTAAAATCTTTGGTAAAACCACGAAGGAACTCATTGGATTAGGAGATTTCACGTCATAATTTCATGTAATTCGAAGTTTCTTTGCTTAATAATTTTTAGATTTGGATTTTCTCGTTATGAATTAGTATTGAAATTTGTTTAACTTTTAATAAATTTGTCATGGATTCAGTCATGCTTTTTCCATTGTTAAATTAAACTATTTGTTGAGTTTCAATTTAAATTACTTATTGTTGAGATTATTTTAACTTTTATCATAACCTTCGTAGATCTAACCATGCTCTTTCTATCGAATGATTGAAATAATAGTTGAATTTTAATCTTAATATCACTTTATTGGCGGATTGATTACTGCTTTATGCCTGACGTAAATGGTCGATCTTTGATCTTGTTCCAATAAAAATGTGCGAATGTGCTATAGAAAATCTAGATTCTAGAAATATAATTGGAATAAAATTGGACTTCATTGTTAAATCTTCCAATTAGAAAGTTGGGAAGAAAATTCTAATTGAGTAAAAATACATGAATTATTAATGTTGATTGATCCAATCCAATGGGAGAACTCTAACGCTTCACTAATTTTTCATATTGATAATTAATTTTTATTCCAAGTGACAAATCATTCCCATATTTAATTACGAAAACCCTAGTTTGTTTGATCCTTTGAGAAATTTTCCATCTCCCTGTGGATACGACACCCCAAAGCTATACTACAATCACCGCGTTATTCTTTGGGTGTAATCAAATTTTGGTGCCATTGTCAGGGAGACGGTAGAAATAATTTAAGGATTCTTGAGCAAAAGGGTGACTTTGTTCCTCTTTTACATTTTTTTAGTTAGTTTAATTTTATTAGTTTTTATTCTGTTATTTTTCACAAAATTCCATATTTTTTTGGTGCTTTATGAACAGAGATCGAGACGAGCGGGGACGATTCATTGCAAGGCCGCAACCAGCCTTTGAATCTCTTCCTAACCCTCTCTTTGATACTGAATCTATGGGCACACACATCACATCACATAACTGATAATGAACACGAAGAGGCACCAACTAGGACTTTGCAAGATTAACTTCACTCCACACGCACATCTACACCATCGTGCATTATATTTCCACCTAATATGCCACGTATGGACCTTAAACTAGGAATGATTCAACTTCTTCCCACCTTTCACAATCTTGAAAATGAAAACTCATACGTGCATATTAGGAAATTTGAAGAGGTGGTTGCAACTTTCCACAATCAACGTGGTACAATGGATGCAGTCAGGCTTAAATTTTTTTCATTTTCTCTTAAAGAAATAGCTAAGAGCTGGTTGTATTCATTGCGACCACGTTTGATTGGGACTCGGGCTAAAATGACTCAAGCATTCTTTGGCAAGTACTTTCCCCACCACAAAAAAACTGTATTGAAAAAGCAAATCTCATCTTTCACTCAAAAGGATAGTGAAACTTTATATCAAGCGTGGGAAAGGTACAAAGAATTGCAAGCCCTCTGCCCCCACCATGGTTATGAAAGTTGGCACATTGTGAGTTATTTTTATGAGGGATTATTACCTAGGGAGCGTTAATTTATTGAAATGATGTGTAATGGTGAATTTTTGCAAAAAGATCCGGATGAGGCTATAGACTACTTAGATGACTTAGCTGAGAAAGCCCATACCTGGACTAGACCTAGGGTCACCGAGAGTACTAATAGGTTATGATCCACTGGAAACCCGAATAGCACAGGTATTTATCATCTTAAGGAGGAAGATAACCTTAGAGCAAAGGTAGAAGCCCTTACTAGAGAACTTGAAAACCTGTGTGCTAAGGATTCAAAAACCACTCGATCTGTTTCTCGTGTTGAGCCTTTAGAGCCTTGTTTTGTGTGTGGAGGGAGTGATCATCCAAGACAAGAGTGTGCTACTTATGCTGAGATGAGGGGACTTTATGAGGAACACTGTAATGCTTTAGGCATATATCAAAAGTCCTACACCCCTTACTCCGAGGCCTATAACCCAGGATGGCGGAATCTTCCCAACTTTAGCTGGAAGTCTGAGAACCAACAACATGCCCAACAAACTTGAGCTTACAATGCACCCTCACATCAACCCATGTCCTCTAGAAATTCCTTAGAAGACACCCTACATGCATTCATCGAGGCACAAGGCAAAATGAATAAAAAATTTGAGACTATGATTGCCCAGGTAGTCAAGGAAAACAAAGAGATAAAGAATCATATGTCTAAATTAACCAATGCCTTAGCTGTAGATGAACGTGGGAAGTTTCCAGCCCAAGCTCAGCCAAACCCAAAAGGACAACACATGGCACAAACCTCAAGATCTGAAGAAACAAATTTTAAGGAGGCAAATGCCATAACCACTAGATCAAGAAAGGTTGTAGAACAAAGCCCTCCACCTACAGATAACAGAAAAGAGCCAAGTAAGTCTAATGAGAACAGTCCTATTGAGGAAGTTGTGGAAAACCTAGCTAGAATACATTTCCCTCAAGCTCTCAAGTTAGCTTCGAAATCAACATGTCAGCATAATGAAATCCTAGAACACCTCAGACAAGTCAAAATCAATTTGCCTCTCTTGCATGTGATCTCCCAAGTTCCTACATATGCTAAAGTCCTTAAAGACTTATGTACTTTAAAGAGGAAACATCATGTTAAGAAAATTGCTTTTGTGACCGAGCAAGTGAGTGATGTGATAGAACAAAGGATCCCACCAAAGTATAAGGACCCTGGTTGTCCTACCATTTCTTGTGTCATTGGAAACCGTGAGTTTGCACAAGCCCTTCTTGATTTAGGAGCTAGTGTCAACCTCATGCCCTATGCTATAAGTGTTCCTAGGTCCGGGAGAGATGAAACCCACCTCAGTGGTACTATAGTTAGCTGACCGATCCACCATAAGACCAAGGGGAGTAGTTGAGGATATGTTAGTTCAAGTTGATAAATTTTACTATCCCGTTGATTTCTTAGTACTAGATGTGAAGGTTGAGGTGGATGTTAACTCTAAAATCCCTATTATACTTGGTAGACCTTTCCTTCCTACAGTTATTGCTCTTATCAATTGTAGGAATGGTCTGATGAAGTTGACATTTGGAAATATAACTCTAGAAGTCAATATTTTCCATATCACCAAACAACCTATGGAAGAAGATGAATGCCATCAAACCTATATGATTGATACACTGACTAAGGAGGAAGCACCGACAACAATTGATTCTGACCCTTTGAACTCTTTTATCTTAAATACTAAAATTTTATGTGGTTTTGATGTTAATGAGTATGCTAACATTTGTGCTGTTTTTGCAAAATTGCAAGACCACAGGACTTCACCATGGTAACCCAAGTTTGAAGAATTGCCGGAAAGGACTGGAGGAATGAAGCCATCAAGTATTGAAAGCCCTAAGCCAGAATTGAAAAAACTTCCTACAGGACTAAAACATGTGTTCCTTGGACCAGGTGATACCTTTCCTGTCATTATCTCATCAAAAATGGATTCATTACAATGTAAACAACTTTTAAACATTCTGAATGAACACAAATCTACATTAGGGTGGACCATAGCCGACATCAAAGGTATTGGTCCTTTAATTTATTCCCATAGGATTTATCTGGAGGAAGGGGCTAATCCTAGGAGAGACACACAACATAGGCTAAACCCCACAATGAAGGAAGTGGTAAAGAATGTGGTACTTAAATTGCTAGACGTAGAAATCATTTACCCAATTGCAGATAGTAAATGGGTTAGCCCTACACAGGTAGTCCCCAAGAAGTCAGGTGTCACTATAGTAAAAAATGAATTAGGCAAATTAGTCCCTACAAAAATCCCTACAAAAACGGTAACTGGTTGGTGCATGTGCATTGATTATAGGAAATTAAATGCTGCCACTCACAAGGACCATTTTCCCTTCCCTTTTTGGACCAAATACTTGAACATGTGGCTGGTCATCTCTTTTACTATTTTCTAGATGGCCATTCAGGATACTATCAAATTGAGATTGCTTTAGAAGACCAGGAAAAAACCACATTCACGTGTCCTTTTGGTACCTATACATTTCGTAGAATGCCATTTGGACTTTGCAATGCCCCTACCACATTTCAAAGATGCATGATGAGTATGTTTAGTGATATGGTAGAGGATTGCATGGAAGTTTTTATGGATGACTTGACTATTTTTGGGACCTCCTTTGATGCATGTTTGTTAAATTTGAAAAGAGTCTTGGCTAGATGTGAAGAAAAAGGCTTAGTTTTAAATTGTGAAAAATGTCATTTCATGGTGTCTTCTGGTATTGTCTTAGGGCATGTTATTTCTTCAAGAGGGATAGAAGTAGATAAGTCAAAAATTGAATTGATCTCTAAATTGCCTACACCCAAGACAATAAATGGCATTAGATCATTTCTTGGTCATGCAGGTTTTTATAGGAGGTTTATACGAAATTTCTCATCCATACCTAGACCGCTATGTAACTTGCTAAACAAGGACGTGACTTTTGAATGGACACCTGAATGTCAAAATGTATTTGAATTGTTGATTGGTAAACTT
Organism: Olea europaea var. sylvestris; assembly: GCF_002742605.1. Taxonomy (NCBI): domain Eukaryota; kingdom Viridiplantae; phylum Streptophyta; class Magnoliopsida; order Lamiales; family Oleaceae; genus Olea; species Olea europaea. The sequence continues at coordinate 115,909 of NW_019233395.1, forward strand.
ACCTCTGCAGCCATAATGTAACCACCTGATTGGACATTGCCATTTGAAATTATGTGTGATGCTAGTGACTTAGCAGTAGGTGCTGTCTCAGGGCAACAAAAAGAAGTTAAGCCTTTTGTGATTTACTACTCTAGTAGAACTCTAAATATGCTCAAATAAATTATTCTAGAACTGAAAAAGAATTACTAGAGGTAGTCTGCACTTGATAAGTTTCGATCCTATTTGATTGGCTTTCCCATTACTATTTTCACAGATCATGCAGCTCTTAAGCACCTTCTTGCAAAGAAGAATGCTAAGGCAAGACTAATACATTGGATCTTACTTTTTCAGGAATTTGACATCATTATCAAAGATAAGAAGGGAGTGGAAAATGTTGCAGCAGACCATCTGTCAATGAATTTCTTGATGAAAATTTATTTACTATCTCTTCTCTACCAGGGTTTGCTAATATTGTGAATTACTTGGCTACAGGTAAAATCCCAAATAGTACACAGGATAAGAGAAAACTCTTAGTTTATGTACATAACTTTTATTGGGATACCCCTGTTTATTTAAGTATCGCCTCGACCAAATATTGAGACGATGTGTTTTTGATGAGGAGATACTCAATATACTAGATTTTTGCCATTCCCAAGCTTGTGGGGGCCACTTTTCTATGAAAAAGACTGCTGCAAAAAGTTTGCAGTGTGATTTTTATTAGCCCACCTTGTTTAAAGACACTAATGCCTATTGTAGATCCTGTGGGAGATGTCAAAGACTAGGTGCTATTTCTCGCCGTAATATGATGCATTTGAATCCCATTTTGGTGGTTGAAGTGTTTGATTGTTGTGGCATTGACTTTATGGGACCCTTTCCACCCTCTTTTGGCTATTTATACATCATTGTGATTGTAGACTACGTATCTAAGTGGGTAGAGGTGATTGCTTGTAGAGCCAATGACGGTTGTTAAATTCCTTAAAGAAAATGTTTTGTCTTGATTTGGTACACCACGTGTTATCATTAGTGATAGAGGCACACACTCTTGTAACCGTTCATTTGATGCACTAATGAAAAAGTATGGGGTGATTTATAAAATTTCCACTTCTTATCACCCACAAACTAGCGGACAATTAGAATTGGCTAATAGGGAAATTAAACAAATTTTGGAAAAGACGGTGAATCTTAATCGTAAGGATTGGTCGTTGAGACTGAATAATGCACTTTGGGCTTACCGTACAGCTTTTAAGACTTCCCTAAGCATGTCACCTTATAGACTAATCTTTGAAAAGCCTTGCCATTTACCTGTTGAACTTGAGCACCGAGTATTTTGGGCCATTAAACACTTCAACTTTGATCTAGAAGAGGGAGGTAGACATAAGAAATTTCAATTGGGTGAGTTAGAGGAGTTAAGAAATGATGCCTATGAAAGTTCTAGAATCTACAAGTCAAAAATGAAAGCATTTCACGATAAAAACATTGTGAGAAAAACTTTTAAACCAAATCAGAAAGTGTACTTATATGATTCTAGACTTCACAAGCACTTGGGAAAACTCTGCTCTAGGTGGACTGGTCCCTTTGTCGTAGCACAAGCTTTTGAGAATGGATCGGTTGAAATTGAAGACCCTAATGATGGTAAGGTATTCAAAGTGAATGGACAGAGACTCAAAATACTCTATGGGCAACAGGTGCCTGCATTGGAAGAAATTTTTCTTGCAGACCCGGTTTACCACCCATGACACACTTCAAGTACATTTTTCAATTTGTGTTTCTGTATATTAGTTTTAGATTTCTTTTTTCGTGTGTTTTGCATTTTTTTTTACTTTATTTTCATTTTTTTGTATCACCCTTTCCATTGGAGACTTTCAAGCTTCCTATACTTTAGCTCATGTGATTCACTTCTACACTTATGTGACATCTTTCCTTACCTTTATTTGGCAGACATGTTTTTGCATTGAGGACAATGCAATGTTTAGTTGGGGGGAGAGTTTAACTTAAATTTTGTTGTGAATTGCATTTTTTTCGTGGAATTTTGGCCTTTTCTTTTAAGTCCGTAATGCCCTACATGTTCTTGAATGACAATATATGCCACTAGGAATTAATATTGTTTATGAAAGTTTGGATATTGAGACATTTACTGAATCCTTTTGTGCACACAAGCCTTGTGGTAAGATGGAAGTGTAACACATGTAGCTAGAGGAGTCTCTCATTGAAGTTTTCTTATGTGAGAATTGGTGAGGATTGAAAGCCACAATATACTAAAAATGTAATAAGCGTTCATTGATTGTGTGAATTAGGAACTTGGCCAGTTCCTCCTCGTCCAGACGCCAAGTTCCCCTCTCCCCTTCCGGTTGAATGAAGGAGATCTTCGGGTCTTTTTAGAATAAAATTACACGGTATGTGGTATGATGGTTGATTATACTTGGAAAATGATAGCAGTCAATTTATGATTGAATTTGAGCCTTCAGACTGGTTCCTTTCCATAATTATAATCCCCTAGTAGCCACTTTGAGCCAAGATACATATGTAACCGTTTCTCTTCATGCGCTTATGTTATCCATAACTTCTTATGTTGGATTAAAGTCTATAAATAGTCATTTTCTACCTTTATACTTCCAAGTGTATAGTAGGTGTTAAATGTCCATTTGAGGAGAAAAGTAACGAGGAAAGTGATAAGAGTTGATAAGTGCTCGGGTGAGGAGGAAAAAAACACAAAAGGAAAGGGAATTTCAAAAAAGAAAAAAGAAAAAAGAAAAGAAATGAAAAAAAAAAAACAATGAAAGAAAAGGGATGGATTGTTGTTGGGAATTGAAAGGTTGAGGAATACGTTGATGTAAAGGATTGATATGTTGAAATACTTGTTGAGATGCCTAGCTAGATACTTGGAAGTCCTTAAATTCTTTTCGCCCTACCTTTCATATGACCAAACTTAACCCTTTTAACACCCTTTACATTGGCTGTTTTGATGTCAAGTATGTTTGTGGTAAGAAGTTAATGGATTCTCATTTGAAAGTATGCCTATCCTGTGATCAATATTTGCTTGTTGCTTGTTCATAAATATTTAAGCCTCCATGCTCTGAGTGTACATCTTTCTCAGCTCCATAGAGAGAAACCCCGCACTAAACACTTTAATACCCATGAGTTATGGGGCGGGACCTTTAGTTAGAGACACACTCGATGTTGCATGTGTTAGGGTTGGCGGTAAGATGGCTATGGCTAGACACACACACACATTTACCAAATATTTTTGACATCTTGACAATCATAACATTGTTAATTTCTTATGGTGTTGAGTTTGAAAAGATAATGAACTGCAGTTGAATTAGAACTCAACAACTTCACTTGTAATTTGGATTAGTCACTCATTTGTTTTGTTTTACATTGAATTGCTAGGGACTAGTAATAGGCAAATTGGAGGGGTGATAAGAGTGTAAAATACCATATTTTCCCCTCTTAATTATTGCATTCATGTGATTATATTATGCCAAAATGTACTCATTACTCTTTTGTTTTGGTTTAGGCTGTATTTTGGTGAAAACAATGAAATTTGGAAGAAACAATTGAAAAAGGACGAAAGCGAAAAGAAGCGAAAGTTCAGGGACCAAGTTACAAATAATTCATAGATGAGACGGGCGATGGAATGATGATTTGTGAAATTTAGGAGTCCCTTGGTGCAATTAGAAGTTAAAAGAAGTTAAATATGCCTATAATATTTTCACAAATCAAATTCCAACCGGATATAAGGATTTTCAGATTTTGAGCCGAGGATTGAGATCAACGTTTGACCTAGTAAACGTCCGAATTTGGAAAGAGATATTTCTATCAAGATTGTAGTACTTTAAGTTATCTTTCCAATGAATCACCTCAATCGAACATCGGGAGAGGAAGTTATGACCAAAATGCTAAAAGCAGTCGCACAGAAAATTCTGGCTAAAAATTTACTTTCCTTATTCGGTTCAACCTCTTGTGGAAATGCGTTTTGCACACTGTTTTAACCCCAAAACGTCCCAAAATGCCTCCATACATTCTGGATCACTTTTCTCTCATCCTTGGCACAAGAAACTCCATGAAGAACTAAAATCTTTGGTGAAGCCACGGAGGAACTCATTGGATTAGGAGATTTCACGTCATAATTTCATGTAATTCGAAGTTTCTTTGCTTAATAATTTCTAGATTTGGATTTTCTCGTTATGAATTAGTATTGAAATTTGCTTAACTTTTAATAAATTTCTCATGGATTCAGACATGCTTTTTCCATTGTTAAATTAAACTATTTGTTAAGTTTTAATTTAAATTACTTATTGTTGATATTATTTTAACTTTTATCCAAACCTTCATAGATCTAGCCATGCTCTTTCTATCGAATGATTGAAATAATTGTTGAATTTTAATCTTAATATCACTTTATTGGCGGATTGATTACTGCTTTATGCCTGACGTATATCGTCGATCTTTGATCTTGTTCCATTAAAAAAGTGTGAATGTGTTATAGAAAATATAGATTCTAGAAATATAATTGGAATAAAATTGGACTTCATTGTTAAATCTTCCAATTAGAGAGTTGGGAAGAAAACCTCTAATTGAGTAAAAATACATGAATTATTGATGTTGATTGATCCAATCCAATGGGGGAACTCCGACGCTTCACTAATTTCGTATATTGATAATTAATTTTTATTCCAAGTGACAAATCATTCCCACGTTTAATTATGAAAACCCTAGTTTGTTTGATCCTTTGAGATATTTTCCATCTCCCTATGGATACGACATCCCAAAACTGTACTACAATCACCGCGTTATTCTTTGGTCATAATCACATGCAGATTCAACTTTGCTATTTGTACATCGATTTTTGATACGTTGTTTGACACTTGCATTGTTGTCAAGTGTCAATTGGACGGGAAAACTATTTGAAATTTAAATTGTCCAATAGGGTAATGTCACATGGCAAAGTGAAAACTAAAGTGTGTACACTATAGTGTACATGTAGCAAGCTTCTTTCCAGTTGAACTTTGCTATTTGTACACTAATTTGGACACGTTGTTTGACCCTTGCATTGTTGTCTAGTGTTAGTTGGATGGAAAAACTGTTTGAATTTTAAACTGTCCAATAGGAAAATGTCACGTGGCAATTTGTAAACTAAAGTGTACACCATAGTGTACATGTAGCAATGTTCTTACAAATTGAACTTTGTTATTTGTACATCAATTTTTGACAGGTTGTTTGACACTTGCAATGTTGCTAAGTGTCAATTGTATGGGAAAATTGTTTGAAATTTAAACTATCCAGCAAGGTAATGTCACATGGCAGAGGGTAAACTAAAGTATACACCATTGTTTACATGTAGTATGGTTAATACGGAGTAAACATTGCTTTTTGTACACTGATTTTTGACATGTTGTTTTACACTTGCAATGTTGTCAAGTGTCATTTGGATGGGAAAACTGTTTGAAATTTAAACTGTCTAGCAGGGCAATGTCACGTGGCAAAGTGTAAACTAAAGTGTGCACCATAGTGTAATGTAGCAAGATCCTTGCCGATTGAACTTTGCTATTTGTACACAGATTTTGGACACATTGTTTAACACTTGCATTGTTCTCTAGTGTCAATTGGATGGGAAATTGTTTGACATTAAAACTATCCAATAGGGTGATGTCACGTGGCAAAGTGTAAGCTAAAGTGTACACCATTGTGTACAAGTAGCAAGGTTCTTACATATTGAACTTTGCTATTAGTACAATGATTTTTGACACGTTGTTTGACACTTGCATTGTTACCAAGTGCCAATTTGATCGAAAAACTATTCGAAATTTATACTGTCCAACTGGGTAATATCATGTTGCAAAGTGTAAACAAAAGTGTACACCAAAGTGTAAATGTAGCTAGGTCCTTACTGATTGAACGTTACTATTTGCACATTGATTTTTGACACGTTGTTTGACACTTGCATTGTTGTCAAGTGTTAATTGGATGGGAAAACTATTTGAAATTTAAATTGTCCAACAGGGTAATGTCACGTGGCAAAGTGTAAACTAAATGTAAACCATAGTGTACATGTAGCAAGGTTCTTACCGACTGAACTTTGCAATTTGTACACCGACTTTTGACGCGTTATTTGACAATTGCATTGTTGTCAATTGTTAATTGGACGGAAAAACTGGTCAAAATTTTTACTGTCTAACAGGGTAATGTCACTTGGCAAAGTGAAAACTAAAGTGTAGAACAAAAGTGCACATGTTGCTAGATCCTTACTAATTGCACATTACAATTTGTACACAGATTTTAGACACGTTATCTAACACTTGCATTGTTGTCTAGTGTCAATTGGAAGGGAAAACTAATTGACATTTAAATTATCCAACAGGGTAATGTCACGTGGCAAAGTGTAAACTAAAGTATACACCATAGTGTAATGTAGCAAGGTTCGTACCGTTTGAACTTTGCTATTTGTACACAGATTTTGGACACGTTGTTTGACACTTGTATTTTTGTCGAGTGTCAATTGGATGGGAAAATAGTTTGACATTTAAACTATCGAACAAAGTAATGTCACGTGGCAAAGTGTAAATGAAAGTGTTCACCATTGTGTACATGTCGCATGGTTCTTACCGATTGAACTTTGCTATTTGTACATCGATTTTTGACACGTTGTTTGACACTTACATTGTTGTAAGTGTCAATTGGATCGGAAAACTATTCAAAATTTATACTGTCCAGCAGAGTAATGTCACATGGCAAAGTGTAAACTAAAGAGTACACCATAGTGTACATGTCTCAAGGTTCTTTCCGATTGAACTTTGCCTTTTATACATTGATTTTTGACACGTTGTCAGACACTCGCATTTTTGTCAAGTGTCAATTAGATGGGAAAGTTGTTGGAAATTTAAACTGTCCAATAGGGTAATGTCACGTGGCAAAGTGCAAACTAAAGTGTATAGCATAGTGTACATGTAGCAAGCTTCTTACCAATTGAAATTTGCCAATTGCACACTAATTTTTGACACATTGTTTAACACATGCGTTGTTGTCAAGTGTCAATTGGATGGTAAAACTGTTGTTTGTACCCAGATTTTTGACATGATAACTGACACTTGCATTGTTGTCAAGTGTCAATTGAATGGGAAAACTGTTTGAAATTTAAACTGTCGAACAGGGTAATGTCACCTGGTAAAGTGTAAACAAAAGTGTACACCATAGTGTACATGTAGCAAGGTTCTTACCGATTGAACTTTGCTACTTGTACATTGATTTTTGACACGTTGTTTGACACTTGCATTGTTGTCAAGTGTAAATTGGAGGGGAAAACTGTTTGAAATTTAAACTGTCTAACAAGACAATGTCATGAGGCAAAGTGTAAATTAAAGTGTACACCATACTATAATGTAGCAAGGTCCTTGCTGATTGGACTTTGCTATTTCTACACTGATTTTCGTCACGTTGTATGACACTTGCATTGTTGTCCAGTGTAAATTGGATGGAAAAACTATTTGAAATTTAAACTGTCCAACAGGGTAATGTCACGTGGCAAAGTATAAACTAAAGTGTACACCATAGTGTACATGTAGCAAGATTCTTACCGATTGAACTTTGCTATTTGTACACAGATTTTTGACACGTTGCTTGACACTTGCATTGCTGTCAAGTGTCAATTGGATAGGTACACTATTTGAAATTTATTTTGTCTAATGGGGTAATGTCACGTGGCAAATTACAAACTAAAGTGCACACAATAGTGCACATGTACCAAGGTCCTTACGGATTGAACTTTTCTATTTGTGCACCGATTTTTGACACTTGCATTGTTGCCAAGTGTCAATTGGATGGGAAAACTATTTGAAATTTAAACTTTCCAACATGGTATTGTCATGTGGTAAAGTGCAAACTAAAGTGTACACCATAGTGTAAATGTAGCAAGATTCTTACCGATTGAACTTTGCTATTTGTACACTAATTTTTGACACATTGTTTAATACTTGCATTATTTTCAAGTATCAATTGGATAGGAAAAACATTTGAAATTTAAACTATCCAATAGGGTAATGTTATGTGGCAAAGTGTAAACTAAAGTGTATACCACAGTGTTCATGTAGCATGGTTCTTACCGATTGAACTTTGCTATTTATACATTGATTTTGGACACGTTGTTTGACACTTGCATTTTTGTCAAGTGTTAATTGGATGGGAAAAGTGTTTGAAATTTAAACTGTCCAGCAGGGTAGTGGCATGTGGCAAAGTATAAACTATAGTATACACCATAGTGTAAATGTAGCATGGTTCATACAGAGTAAACTTTGCTATTTGTACACCGATTTTTGACACGTTGGCAGACACTTACATTATTGTCAAGTGTCAATTGGATGGGAAAACTATTCGAAATTTATACTATCGAACAGGGTAATGTCACATGGTAAAGTGTAAACTGAAGTGCACATGTAGCTAGGTCCTTACCGATTGAACATTGCTATTTGTACACTGATTTTTGACACATTGTTTGGCTATTGCATTGTTGTCAACTATCAATTGGATGCGAAAAATGTTGGAAGTTTAAACAGTCTAACAGGGTAATACCATGTGGCAAAGTGTAAACTAAAGTGCATACCATAATGTAACGTAGCGAGGTCCTTGCCGATTGAACTTTGCTATTTGTACACAGATTTTGGACACGTTGTTTGACACGTGCATTGTTGTCTAGTGTCAATTGGATGAGAAAACTATTTGAAATTTAAGTTGTACAATAGGTTAATGTCACGTGGCAAAGTGTAAACTAAAGTGTACACCATAGTGTACAAGTTGCTAGGTCCTTACCCATTGAACATTGCTATTTGTACATAGATTTTAGACACGTTGTTTGACACTTATATTGTTGTCTAGTGTCAATTGGATGGGAAAATTGTTTGACGTTCAAACTATCCAACAGGGTAATGTTACGTGGCAAAGAGTAAACTAAAGTGTATAGCATAGCGTAATGTAGCAAAGTCCTTGCCTATTGAACTTTGCTATTTGTAAACAGATTTCGGACATGTTGTTTGACACTTGCATTATTGTCTAGCATCATTTGGATGGAAAAACTATTTGACATTCAAACTGTCCAATAGGGTAGTGTCACATGACAAAGTGTAAACGAAAGTATACACCACAGTGTATATGTAGCAAGGTTCTTACCGATTGAACTTTGCTGTTTGTACACCAATTTTTAACACTTTGTTTAACACTGGCATTGTTGTCAAGTAACAATTGGATCGAAAAACTATTCGAAATTTATACTATCCAATAGGGTAATGTCACGTGGCAAAGTGTAAACTAAAGTTTACACCAAATTGTACATTTCGCAAGGTTCTTACCGATTGAACTTTGCTATTTGTACTTTGATTTTTGACATGTTGTCAGACACTCGCATTGTTGTCAAGTGTCAATTAGATGAGAAAACTTTTTGAAATTTGAACTGTCCAACAAGGTAGTGTCATGTGGCAAAGTGTAAACTAAAGTGTACACAATAGTGTACATGTAGTAAGGTTCTTACCGATTAAACTTTGCTATTTGTACACTGATTTTTGACACGTTATTTTACACTTACATTGTTGTCAAGTGTCAATTGGAGGGAATAATTGTCTAAAATTTAAACTGTCCAATAGGGCAATGTCACGAGGTAAAGTGTAAACTGAAGTGTACACCACACTGTAATGTAGCAAGGTCCTTGCTAATTGAACTTTGCTATTTCTACACTGATTTTCGTCACACTGTATGACACTTGCATTGTTGTCCAGTGTCAATTAGATGGGAAAATTGTTTGAAATTTAAACTGTCCAATAGGATAATGTCACGTGGCAAAGTATAAACTAAAGTGTACACCATAGTGTACATGTAGCAAGATTCTTACCGATTAAACTTTGCTATTTGTACACGGATTTTTGACACGTTGTTTGACACTTGCATTATTTTCAAGTGTCAATTGGATAGGTAAACTATTTGAAATTTATTCTATCTAATGGGGTAATGTCAGACGGCAAAGTGTAAATTAAAGTGTACACCATAGTGTACATGTTTCTATGTCCTTCCTGATTGAACATTGCTATTTGTACTCTGATTTTGGACACGTTGTTTGACACTTGCATTGTTGTCTAGTGTCAATTGGATGGGAAAACTTTTTGACATTTAAATTATCTAATAGGGTAATGTCATGTGGCAAAGTGTAAATTAAAGTGTAGACTATAGTGTAATGTAGCAAGGTCCTTGCCGATTGAACTTTTCTATTTGTACACAGATTTTGGACACGTTGTTTGACACTTGCACTATTGTCTAGTGTCAATTGGATGGAAAAACTGTTCAAAATTTAAACAGCCCAACAGGGTAATGTCACGTGGCAAAATGTAAACCAAAGTGTACACCATAGTATACATGTTGCAAGGCCCTTACCGATTGAGCATTGCTATTTGTACACCGATTTTTGACACGTTGTTTGACACTTGCATTGTTTTCAAGTGTCAATTGGATCGAAAAACTATTCGAAATTTATACTATCCAACAGCGTAATGTCATGTCGCAATATGTAAACTAAAGGGTATACCACAGTGTACATGTCGCAAGGTTCTTACCAATTGAACCTTGCTATTTGTACAATGATTTTTGACACATTGTCAAACACTCGCATTGTTGTCAAGTGTCAATTAGATGGGAAAACTGTTTGAAATTTAAACTATCCAACAGGGTAATATTACGTGGCAAAGTGTAAACGAAAGTGTACACCATAGCGTACATGTAGCAAGGTTCTTAGCGATTGAATTTTGCTATTTGTACACTAATTTCTAACACGTTGTTTGACGCTTGTAGTGTTGTCAAGTGCCAATTGGATGGGAAAACCATTTGAAATTTAATCTATCCAATAGGATAATACCACATGGCAAAGTGTAAACTAAAGTGTACACCATGGTGTACATTTTACAAGGTTCTTACCGATTGAACTTTGCTATTTGTACACCGATTTTTGACACGTTGTTTGACACTTGCATTGTTGTTAAGTGTCAATTAGATGGGAAAAATGTTTGAAATTTATACTCTCAAACAAGGTAATGTCACGTGGCGAAGTGTAAACTAAAGTTTACACCAAAGTGTACATGTAGCAAGCTTTTTACTGATTGAAATTTGCCATTTGTACACTAATTTTTGATACATTGTTTGACACTTGCGTTGTTTTCAAGTGTCAATTGGATGGGAAAACTGTTATCTGTACCTAGATTTTTGACACGTTGTTTAACACTCGCATTGTTGTCAAGTGTCAATTGAGTGGGAAAACTGTTTGAAATTTAAACTGTCCAATAGAGTAATGTCACGCAGCAAAGTGTAAACTAAAGTGTACACCATAGTGTAATGTAGCAAGGTCCTTGCCGATTGAACTTTGCTATTTGTACATTGATTTTCGACACGTTGCTTGACACTCGCATTGTTATCAAGTGTCAATTGGATGGGTAAACTGTTTGAAATTTAAACTGTCGAACAGGGTAATGTCACGTGGCAAAGTATAAACCAAAGCGTACACCATAGTGTACATGCAGTAAGGTTTCCACCTATTGACCTTTGCAATTTGTACACTAATTTTTGACACGTTGTTTGACACTTGCATTGTTGTCAAGTGTCAATCGGATGGAAAAACTGTTAGGAATTTAAACTGTCTAATAGGGTAATGTCACGTGGCAAAGTGTAAACTAAAGTGTACGCAATAATGTACATGTAGTAAGGTCCTTACCGATTGAACTTTGCTATTTGTAGACTGATTTTTGACACGTTGTTTGACACTTGCATTGTTGTCTATTGGATGAAAAAACTGTTTGAAATTCAACTGTCCAAAAGGGTAATGTCACGTGGCAAAGTGTAAACTAAAGTGTACACCATAGTATACATGTAGCAAGATTCTTTCCTATTGAACTTTGCTATTTGTACAATGATTTTTGACACGTTGTCTGACACTTGTATTGTTGTCAAGTGCCCACTGGATGGAAAAAATATTTGAAATTTAAACTGTCCAGTGTGGTGATGTCATGTGGCAGAGTGTAAACTAAAGTGTACACTATAGTGCATATGTAACAAGGTTCTCACAGATTGAACTTTGCTATTTGTACACTGATTTTTGTAACGTTGTTTGACAATTGCACTGTTGTCAAGTGTCAATTGGATGGGAAACCTATTTGAAATTTAAACTGTACAATGGGGCAATGTCACGTGGCAAACTGTAAACTAAAGTGTATGCCATAGTGTACATATAGCAAGGTCCTGACCGATTGAACTTTGCTATTTGAACACTAATTTTCGATACATTGTTTGACACTTGCATTGTGTGTCAATTTGATGGGAAACCAATTTGAAATTTAAGCTGTCCAACCGAGTAATGTCACGTGGCAAAGTGTAAACTAAAGTGTACACCATAGTATACATGTAGAAAGGTCCTCACCGATTGAACTTTGCTATTTGTACACTGATTTTTGACACGTTGTTTGACATTTTATTGTTGTCAAGTGTCAATTGGATGGGAAAACTATTGGAATTTAAACTCTCCAACAGGGTAATGACACATGGCAAAGTGTAAACCAAAGTGTGCACCATAGTGTTCATGTCGCAAAGTTCTTATCGATTGAACTTTTCTATTTATACATTGATTTTTGACACGTTGTTTGACACTTGCATTATTTTCAAGTGTCAATTGGATGGGAAAACTATTTGAAATTTAAACTCTCCTAAGGGTAGTGACACGTGGTAAAGTGTAAACGAAAGTGTACACCATAGTGTACATGTCAAAAGGTTCTTACCAATTTAACTTCGCTATTTGTGCATTGATTTTTGACACGTTGTTTGGCACTTGCATTGTGTGTCAATTGGATGGAAGAACTATTTGAGATTTCAACTGTCCAGTAGGGTAATGTCACGCGGTAAGGTGTAAACTAAAGTGTACACAATAGTACACATGTAGCAAGGTTCTTACCGATTGAACATAGCTATTTGTAAACTGATTTTTGACACTTTTTTTACACTTGCATTATTGTCAAGGGTCAATTGGATGGAAGACTATTTGACATTTAAAGTGTACACCATAGTGTACATGTAGCAAGGTCCTTACCTATTGAACTTTGCTATTTGTACAGTGATTTTTGACATGTTGTTTGACAATCGCATTGAGTGTTAATTAGATGGGAAAACTGCTTGAAATTTAAACTGTCTAGTAGGTTAATGTCATGTGGTTGAGTGTAAACTAAAGTGTACACCATAGTGCACATTTAGCAAGTTTCTTACCTATTGAACTTTGCTATTTGTACACTGATTTTTGACACGTTGTTTGACACATGCATTGTTGTCAAGTGTCAATTAGATGGGAAAATTGTTTGAAATTTAAACTGTCCAGTAGGGTAATGTCACGTGGCAGAGTGTAAACTATAGTGTACACTGTAGTGCACATGTAGCAAGGTTCTTACCGATTGAACTTTACTACTTGTACACTGATTTTTTGTCACGTTGTTTGACACTCACATTGTTATCAAGTCTCAATTGGATGGGAAAACTATTTGAAATTTAAACTGTCGAACAGGGTAATGTCATGTGGCAAAGTATAAACCAAAGTGTACACCGTAGTCTACATGTAGTAAGGTTTCCACCAATTGAACTTTGCAATTTGTACACTGATTTTTGACACGTTGTTTGACACTTGCATTGTTGTCAAGTCTCAATCGGATGGGAAAATTGTTAGGAATTTAAACTGTCTAATAGGGTAATGTCACGTGGTAAAGTGTAAACTAAAGTGTACGCAATAGTGTACATGTAGCAAGGTCCTTACCGATTGAACTTTGCTCTTTGTACACAGATTTTTGGCACGTCATTTGACACTTGCATTGTTGTTAATTGGATGGAAAAACCGTTTGAAATTGAACTGTCCAGAAGGGTAATGTCACGTGGCAAAGTGTAAACTAAAGTGTATACCATAGTATACATGTAGCAAGGTTCTTTCCGATTGAACTTTGGTATTTGTACAATGATTTTTAACACGTTGTCTTACACTTGGATTGTTGTCAAGTGCTAATTGGATGGAAAAACTATTTGAAATTTAAACTGTCCAGTAGGGTGATGTCACGTGGCAGAGTGTAAACTAAAGTGTACACCATAGTGCATATATAGCAAGGTTCTCATAGATTGAACTTTGCTATTTGTACACTGATTTTTTGTCACGTTGTTTGACACTTGCATTGTTGTCAAGTGTCAATTAGATGGGAAACCTATTTGAAATTTAAACTGTAAAATAGGGTAATGTCACGTGGCCAAGTTTAAGCACTGATTTTCGACATATTGTTTGACACTTGCATTGTGTGTCAATTTGATGGGAAACCAATTTGAAATTTAAATTGTCCAACCGAGTAATGTCACGTGGCAAAGTGTAAACTAAAGTGTACACCATAGTATACATGTAGAAAGGTCCTCCCCAATTGAATTTTGCTATTTGTACACTGACTTTTGACACGTTGTTTGACATTGCATTGTTGTCAAGTGTCAATTGGATGGGAATACTCTTTGAAATTTAAACTCTCCAACAGAGTAATGACACGTGGCAAAGTGTAAATCAAAGTGTACACCATATTGTTCATGTCGCAAGGTTCTTATCGATTGAACTTTTCTATTTGTACACTGGTTTTTGACACGTTGTTTGACACTTACATTGTTTTCAAGTGTCAATTGGATGGGAAAACTATTTGAAATTTAAACTCTCCTATAGGGTAGTGACACATGGCAAAGTGTAAACGAAAGTTTACACCATAGTGTACATGTCAAATGGTACTCCGATACGGCATACCTCTCTATGTTGAAGAAATGTTCGTATGTCAAACGGTGCCCTCGGGTAAGGCATACCCCTTCATGTCAAATGGTGCCTCCGGGTACGGCATAAATGAAAAGTTATAAAGTTAATATTTTGAAATGTATAGCTTGATCACGATTGTACTTATGACACCTATTGAGTTTTTCAACTCATGGGATTAATCCCATCTCTACAGATTGAAGGAATTCTACCTCGGGCATGGATGGAGGAGAAGATGGAGAGTGATGCAACGAGCCCATGGAAATCCGGTGAATAAGTGATTTGGATTTATTTTTATGAAATGTTTTCCAATGTTATTTCTTTAAAGTTTTGAATAATGCAGAATGCAAGAACAAGTTATGTTTTCTTCAAATAAATTACATTTTGTTATTTTGAAAAATGATTCAGTGTTTTTGTTTAAAGTATTTGAAGTATTGTTATTTAAATTATTATCCGAAGATGTAAGCTTCTGCTAAAACGTATACACTTGTTACTAAACCACTGGCTAAGCTAAGTAAAGTAAGTAGCGTTCCGGTCCACTAGGGGTCGGGGCGTTACAGCATTGTATCAGAGCAAGGTTTAGCCGGTTCTGTAGACTAAGTATGTTTTTTTTTTCAAAAACAAAAGGAAAATGAAAAGTTTAATGTATTCCATGGCATCGTGCATCCATCCATCAATCTCATCCTATGGCCCAGGTATGTTCATGTTTAAAGTTAATGATTATGTTTATGTTATGATACTTTGATATGATTTAGAGATGTGTTATTTAAAGATATGTAATGGACTTGGGCAAAAGCTAAGGGCTTAAAGGGAATTGCATGATATGAAAGTTTAAATATTTGCATGTTTTCTTTAAGCAAAGAAAAAGTATGATGTATGTGAAAATGCAACAGATATGGCTCATAGAACGGCTAGGGAATATAGAGAAGCATTGAACCGTAGAATTGCTATTCATTCCTATGAAAACTATGTAACTGATCCAGCCCGACCGCTTAGCGAACATGTGTATGACATCTATGAGAGATGCATGACGGTGGTTAATGCTGGAATGGAGATCACACATATCAAGGCCATAAATAACCTCACACACTCCCTCCCACCTCAATGGGGAGATATGGGAGTCACGGTTAGAGATGAAATGTTAAAAGGCAACCCAAACATGTTCGAGTTTGAGAGGTATTGCCATGCCCTGATTGATTTGTGGGATGATGTAATCCGTGAGAAGCCTGAGGAGGAACCTTTGGCTAAGGAAGAAGATCCCGAAGAAGAACCCAAGGATGATTTAGAGAATGATCCTGAGCCTAAGCCACAAGTTGAGATGGACATAGAGTCTGGACCTGAGGTGCAAGACTCCTCCGAAGATGAAGCTTCACCATAGAAGATCCGTAGAAATTATAGGGATTAGATACTATCTTCTTTACTTTAGTATTCGAAGAATGAAACTAATAAGAACCATATATTTTATCTAAAGGAAATGGCCCACGCAAACCAAAACTTGATAAGAGACCTCTTCCGAGTGGGTCAAGACCTAGGCAGGCAAAACCTGAACCAAGCTCAACCCCAACCACTAGCTCCTAATGTTCCAAACCATGCTTCAGTGGTCGAGCAATTTTGAAGGTACAAGCCCCTTACCTTCAATGGAGTAGCTGATCCACTTGCTACTGAGGAGTGGCTTCGCAAGTTGAAGCCTATATTCTGATTGATAGGGTGCACTGATGCTCAGAAAGTCCAGTGTGTTGAGTTCATGTTCTTCGGTGATGCAAGTCACTGGTGGGACTCAATGTCAAGGACAAGGACCCCTGAGCAACAACTTTTATGGCTAAATCTAGTATTACCTGAGATAAGTCGGAAGGTACATTAGATGTTAGTATTCTTTTGGGCAATCCTTTGAATACTTATAGAATAGCCAAGTCAGTAAGTATCGAAGTTGAGGGAAAACCAATGGAAGCGAACCTATACATGATAAAAATGAAGGATTTTGATGTAATACTAGGCATGGATTGGTTAGGTTGTAATTACGCCACCATCTGATGTAAGGAAATGGAAGTATCATTTCAGAAACCAGGAGAGGAACAATTTTCGTTCCTTGGAATGAAGACAAAACCCCTTATTTGACTAGTATCGGCTTTACAAGCTGAGAAGATGTTGAGAAAAGAAACATGTCAAGGATATCTAGTAAGTATCTTAGGAACGAAACAAGAGATGATAAGGGTTGAAGATGTACTAGTAGTACGGGAATTCGTAGATGTGTTTCCAGAAGATCTATCTGGTATTCCACCCGATAGACAAGTGGAATTTACCATAGACCTAATTCTCGGGGTGGCACCAGTATCTAAGGCCTCATACCGAATGGCCCCAAAGGAACTACAAGAATTAAAGAAGCAGTTGCAAGAACTCCTAGATATGGGCTTCATACGACCAAGCGTATCTCCATGGGGTGCGCCGATGTTGTTTGTAAAGAAGAAAGATGGCAGCATAAGGATGTGCATCGATTATAGGGAGATAAATTGATTAACCATCAAGAATAAGTACCCACTCTCGAGGATCGAGGATCTGTTAGATCAACTGAAAGGAGCTAAGGTATTTTCCACGATCGACATACGATCGGGATACCATCAACTGAAAGTAGAGACAAAGGATATACCTAAGATAGCTTTTAGAACTCGATATGGACACTACGAGTTTACAGTGATGCCGTTTAGGCTAACCAATGCACCTGTAGTGTTCATGGACCTGATGAATCGAGTGTTTCATCAATACTTGGATAAGTTTGTCATAGTCTTCATCGATGACATTCTGATATATTCCACGAGTAAGGAGCAACATGAAGAGCACTTGAGAATAGCTTTAGAGGTATTACGCAAGGAGAAGCTGTATGCCAAATTCAAGAAGTGTGAGTTTTGGCTTGAACGAGTTGGATTTCTTGGACATGTAGTTACTGCCCAAGGGATTGAAGTAGATCCAGCAAAAGTAGAAGCAGTAACCAAGTGGAAAGCACAAACAAATGCTGGCGAAGTACGGAGTTTTCTAGGATTGGCTAGATATTATAGGAGTTTCATAGAAGGATTCTCCAAAATAGCAAGACCAATGACACAGCTTACAAAGAAGGGAGTAAAATTCCAATGGACGGAAAAATGAGAACAAAGTTTCCAAGAACTTAAGCAGAAGTTGATATCAGCACCTGTATTAACAATACCTGAAGGTACGAAAGGGTTTGTTATATACAGCGACGCATCCAAGCGAGGATTGGGATGTGTACTAATGTAGAATGGAAAAGTGATAGCCTATGCTTCAAGACAATTGAAGAAACATGAGCAGAACTACTCGACGCATGATTTATAACTTGCAGCGGTAGTATATGCTTTGAAGATATGGCGACACTACTTGTATGGACGGAAGTGTGATATCTACACAGATCACAAAAGTCTCAAGTATTCCTTCACACAGAAGGAATTGAATATGCGACAAAGACAAAGGTTGGAATTGGTGAACGATTACGACTGTACTATTCACTACCATCTGGGTAAGGCTAATGTTGTGGCCGACGCTCTAAGTAGAAAATCAATGGGACAATTGACGTCACTACCCACCTCTCAAGTGGAGTTAGTCAAGGACTTGGAAAAGTTGCTGATCGAAGTGGTTACCACACCAGGACAAGTCACTGCTCATCTAGCAGCTTTAATAATTCGACCTACTCTTAGAGATCGAATTATAGAAGCACAAAATAAAGACTCATTTTTTCAGAAGATTAAGATTGAAGTTGGTACCAATAAGAAAAAGAACTTTGGAGTAGCTAAGGATTAGGCACTGATATTTAGAGGAAGAATTTGCGTGCCTAAGGATGAAGCCTTGAGAAATGAGATATTGAAAGAAGCTCATTCCACCCCGTACACCGCACATCCTAGTGGTACAAAAATGTATCGAGATCTTCGAGATACATTTTGGTGGAGAAATATGAAAAGAAGTATAGGGCTGTACGTACAGAAGTGCATTGTATGTCAACAGGTTAAGGCAGAACACCAAAAACTAGCTGGATTGTTAAATCCACTAGATATACCTGAATGGAAATGAGAAAATATCACGATGGACTTTGTGGTTGGATTCTCGAAGTCAGCAAGAGGAAATAATGCTATATGGGTAGTAGTGGATCGACTAACGAAGTCAGCTCATTTTCTTCCAGTGAAAATGACATTCAATTTAGACCAATTGGCACAGTTGTACATTAAAGAGGTTGTGAGATTACACGGTGTACCTATATCCATTGTGTCTGACAGAGACCCAAGGTTCACGTCCAAATTTTGGAAAAGTCTACAAGGAGCTATGTGAACGAAGCTGAGCTCTAGTACAGCATATCACCCTCAGTCCGATGGTCAGTCTGAATTGACCATCCAAACTTTGGAAGACATGCTGAGAACATGTGTTTTGGATCTAGGAGGTAATTGGGAGTCATACTTACCTCTAGTAGAGTTCGCTTATAATAACAATTTCCAAGCAACTATTGGAATGGCACCATACGAAGCTCTCTATGGTAGAAGATGTAGATCCCCTGTTCATTGGGATGAAGTTAGAGAGAAGAGAGTTTTAGGACCAGAAATAGTTGAAAGGATGGTCGAGGTAATCGATAAGATCCGTGCAAGAATAAAGGCAGCACAGGATCGACAAAAGAGCTATGCAGATACAAGGAGGAAGGATTTACAATTCCAAGTTGGGGATAAAGTGTTTCTGAAAGTAGCACCGATGAAAGGTGTACTTAGATTTGGAAAGAAAGGTAAGCTACGACCCCGATATATCGGACCTTTCGAGATACTTGATAGAGTCAGAAATGTGGCTTACCGACTAGCTTTACCACCTAAATTATCGACAGTGCACAATGTGTTCCATATATCGATGATAAAGAAGTATGTACATGATCCTAATCATGTAGTGAGTTATCAAACCTTGGAGGTACAGAAAGATTTGTCATACGAGGAACTACCGATCAAGATATTGGATCGAAAAGTGCATAAACTAAGGAATAAAGAGATTCAGCTGGCTCAGATACAGTGGAATCATCACGGCGTAGAAGAAGCCACTTGGGAAAAAGAAGAAGAAGCCAAAGACAAGTATCCAACACTATTCGCCCAATCAGAAGGTAAATTTTGAGGATGAAATTTTAATTAAGGTGTGGGGGATGTAGAACTCCAAATAATTCTAAACACCTTAGTGGCACTAAGACATGAATATTGGATGACTAAAGTATACTTCAGATTTTTAGTCTCATTTGAGACCCATTTTTGACATAGGAAACATTCGACTTGGAAAATGATATCTGAATAAAAGTTGTAACTCTTTGAGTTAGCTTTCGAAAGCACTTTGAATTATTTCAATCGGATATTGGGAGAAGATGTTATGAGAGAAACACTGAAGGCTGTGCAGTGTCAACCGGACTACAACTGGTCGACCGAAACTGCCTAAAATGAAAATTCTCCTTTTTCTCTAGAATTTAAATATTTATTTTCATCAATTATTTTCTCAAAGGGCCACCCACATTTTTGGCAATAAAAACCCCACTAAATTGCAGCATTTAACCTCAAACTTAAATGGCACCCATGTTTTCTCTCTTAAATGAAATTTGACCCTTCATTTGATTTAAGTTATGGGATATTTACCTAAAAATAGAGACCTCATTTCACTCATTTTTTCTCATACCAAAAGCAAGAGCTTTTAAATACTAAAGAAAGAGTTTCCAAGAGAGAAAAAGAGAGGGAGGAAAACTATTTTTCCTAGAAGTTTAAGAAGTGTTTTCAAGTATAAATTCTCAACGGTTTTCAAACATCCAAGGAGTGCATTTCTTTCAACATCCAAGTTTCGTCCAAGTTTTCAATCCAAGTTTTCAAAGTTTCAAAAGCATCAATCAAGGTAGGTAGAGTTACAATGTGTTTAATCGTGTTAAGTTATACGTTTCGATTCATGTTAATGTTTGTATGTCAAATGGTACTTCGGTACGGCATATCCCTCTATGTTGAAGAAATGTTCGTATGTCAAATGGTGCCCTCGGGTATGGGATACCCCTTTATGTCAAATGGTGCCTCTGGGTACGGCATGTATGAAAAGTTATAAAGTTAATGTTTTGAAATGTATAGCTTGATCACGAATGCACCTATGACACCTATTGAGTTTTTCAACTCACGGGTTTAATCCCATCTCTACAGATTGAAGGAATTCTACCTCGGGCATGGATGGAGGGGAAGATGGAGAGTGATGCAACGAGCCCATTGAAATCCGATGAATAAGTGATTTGGATTTATTTTTATGAAATGTTTTCCAATGTTATTTCTTTAAAGTTTTTAATAACGCAGAATGTGAGAACAAGTTATGTTTTCTTCAAATAAATTACATTTTGTTGTTTTGAAAGATGATTCAGTGTTTTTGTTTAAAGTATTTGAAGTATTGTTATTTAAATTATTATCCAAAGATGTAAACTTCCGCTAAAACGTATACACTTGTTACTAAACCACCGGTTAAGCTAAGTAAAGTAAGTAGCGTTCTGGTCCACTAGGGGTCTGGGCGTTACATAGCAAGGTTCTTACCAATTGAACATAACTATTTGTAAACTGATTTTTGACACGTTTTTTTACACTTGCATTGTTGTCAAGTGTCAATTGAATGGAAAATTATTTGATATTTAAACTTTCCAACAGGGTAATGTCACTTGACAAAGTGTAAACTAAAGTGTACATCTACCAAGGTCCTTCCCGATTGAACTTTGCTATTTGTACACTATTTTTCGACACGTTATTTGAAACTGGCATTCTTGTCAAGCATCAATTGGATGGTAAAAATTGTTTGAAATTTAAACTGTCAAACACGGTAATGTCACGTGGCAAGGTGTAAACTAAAGTATACATCAAAGTGTACATGTAGCAAGGTCCTTATCCATTTAACTTTGCTATTTGTACGCTGATTATTGGAACGTTGTTTAACACTTGCATTGTTGTCAAGTGTCAATTAGA
Source organism: Olea europaea var. sylvestris (assembly GCF_002742605.1). Taxonomy (NCBI): domain Eukaryota; kingdom Viridiplantae; phylum Streptophyta; class Magnoliopsida; order Lamiales; family Oleaceae; genus Olea; species Olea europaea. The sequence continues at coordinate 137,704 of NW_019233395.1, forward strand.
TGGGAAAACTATACACTGTACAATAGGGAAATGTCACGTGGCAAAGTGAAAACTAAAGTGTACACAGTAGTGTACATGTAGCTAGATCCTTATCGATTAACTTTGCTATTTGTACGCTAATTTTTGACATGTTGTTTGACAGCTATATTGTTGTCAATTGGATGGGAAAACTATAAACTATCCAACAGGGTAATGCCACATGGTAAAGTGTAAACTAAAGTGTACACAGTAGTGTACATGTAGCTACATCCTTACCGATTGAACTTTGCAATTTGTAAACTTATTTTCGACACGTTGTTTGACACTTTCATTTTGTCAAGTGTCAATTGGATGGGAAAAATGTTTGAAATTTAAACTGTCCAGTAGGGTAATATCACACGGCATAGTACAAACTATGGTTCTTACCGATTGAACTTTGCTATTTGTACACGGATTTTTGTCACGTTGTTTGACACTTGCATTGTTGTCAAGTGTTAATTGGATGGGAAACTTGTTTGAAATTTAAACTATCCAGCAGGGTAATGTCAAGTGGCAAAGTGTAAACCAAAGTGTACACCATAGTGTACATGTAGCAACGTCCTTACTGATTGAACTTTGCAATTTGTACACTGATCTTAGACACGTTGTTTGACACTTGCATTGTTGTCAAGTGTCAATTTGATGGGATAACTATTTGAAATTAAAACTATCCAGCAGGGTAATGACATGTGGCAGAGTGTAAACTAAAGTATACAGCATAGTGTACATGTAGCAAGTTTCTTAACAATTGAATTTTGTTATTTGTACATTGATTTTCGACACGTAGTTTGACACTTGCATTGTTGTCAAGTGTCAATCAGATGGGGAAATAGTTTGTACAAACTGTCCAACTATGTAATGTCAAGTGGCAAAGTGTAAACTAAAGTGTACACAATATTCTACATGTAGCAAGGCCCTTAGCGATTGAACTTTGCTATTTGTACACTAATTTTCGACACGTTGTTTAACACTTGCATTGTTGTCAAGTGTCAATTGGATCAAATAACTGTTTGAAATTAAAACTATCTAGCAGGGTAATGTCACATTACAGAGTGTAAACTAAAGTGTACAACATAGTGTACATGTAGCAAGTTTCTTAACGATTGAACTTTGCTATTTGTACACTAATTTTCGACACGTAGTTCGACACTTGCATTGTTGTTAAGTGTCAATTGGATGGGGAAACAGTTTGTACAAACTGTCCAACTAGGTAATATCACGTGGCAAAGTGTATACTAATGTGTACACAATAGTCTACATGTAGTAAGGTCCTTACCGATTGAACTTTGCTATTTGTACACTGACTTTCGACACGTTGTTTAACACTTGTATTGTCGTCAAGTGTCAATTGGATGGGAAAACTATTTGAAATTTAAACTGTCCAACATGGTAATGTCACGTGGCAAAGTGTAAGCTAAAGTGTATGCCATAGTGTACATGTAGAAAGGACTTGACCGATTGAACTTTGCTATTTGAACACTGATTTTTGACACGTTGTTTGACATTTGCATTGTGTGTCAATTTGATGGGATACCTATTTGAAATTTAAATTGTCCAACCGAGTAATGTCATGTGGCAAAGTGTAAACTAAAGTGTACACCATAGTATACATGTAGAAAGGTCCTCACCGATTGAACTTTGGTATTTGTACACTGATTTTTTGACACGTTGTTTGACATTGCATTGTTGTCAAGTGTTAATTGGACATACAAACATTTCTTTAACATAGAGGGGTATGCAGTACCGGAGTACCATTTGACATACAACCATTAACATAGAGGGATATGTCGTACCAAAGTACCATTTGACATACAAACATTAACATGAATCGAAACTTATAACTTAACACGATTAAACACATTGCACCTCTAGCTACCTTGATTGATTCTTTTGAAACTTTGAAAACTTGGATTGAAAACTTCGATGAAACTTGGATGTTGAAAGAAATGCACTCCTTGGATGTTTGAAAACCGTTGAGAATTGATTCTTGAAAACACTTCTTAAACTTCTAGGAAAAATAGTTTTCCTCCCTCTCTTTTTCTCTCTTGGAAACTCTTTCTTTAGTATGTAAAAGCTCTTGCTTTTGGTGTGAGAAAAATGAGTGAAATGAGGTCTCTATTTATAGGTAAATAACTCATAACTTAAAGCAAATGAAGGGTCAAATTTCGTTTAATAGAGAAAACATGGAAGCCATTTAAGTTTGAGGTTAAATGCTTCAATTTAGTGGGGTTTTTATTGCCAAAAACTTGGGTCGCCCTTTGAGAAAATAATTGATGAAAATAAATATTTAAACTCTAGAGAAAAATGAGAATTTTAATTTCATGCAGCTTCGGTCGACCGGTTGTAGTCCGGTTGACACTGCACAGCTTTCAGAGTTTCTATCATAACTTCTTCTCCCGATATCCGATTGAGGTAATTCAAAGTGTGTTGGAAAACTAATGCAAAGGGCTACGACTTTTATTTATATATAATTTTCCAAATTAAATGTCTCCTATGTCTAAAATGGGTCTTAAATGAGACTAAAAATCTAAAGTATACTTTAGTCATCCAATATTCATGTCTTAGTGCCACAAGGTGTCTAGAATTATTTGGGGTTCTACACGTTGTTTGACACTTGCATTTTTTTGAAGTGTCAATTGGATGGGAAAACTATAAACTATCCAACAATGTAATGTCATGTGGCAAAGTGTAAATTAAAGTGTACACAATAGTGTACATGGAGCTACGTCCTTACCGATTGAACTTTGCAATTTCTGCACTTATTTTCGATACGTTGTTTGACACGTTCATTGTTGTTTAGTGTCACTTGGATGGGAAAACTGTTTAAAATTTAAACTGTCCAGTAGGGTAATGTCACACGGCAGAGTATAAACTAAAGTGTACCCCATAGTGCAAATTAAGCAAGGTTCTTACCGATTAACTTTGTTATTTGTACACGGATTTTTGTCACGTTGTTTGACACTTGCATTGTTGTCAAGTGTCAATTGGATGGGAAACCTATTTGAAATTTAAATTGTCCAACAAGGTAATGTCAAGTGGCGTAGTGTAAACCAAAGTGTACGCCACAGTGTACATGTAGCAACATCCTTACCGATTGGACTTTGCAATTTGTACCCTGATCTTTGACACGTTGTTTGACACTTGCATTGTTGTCAAGTGTCAATTGGATGGGAAAATAGTTTGAAGTATAAACTGTCCAACAGGGTAATGTCACATTGTAAAGTGTAAACTAAAGTGCACAACATAGGGTACTTGTAGCAAGGTCCTTAACATTGAACTTTTCTATTTGTATACTAATTTTCGACACGTTGTATCACACTTGCATTGTTGTCAAGTGAGAAATTAGATGGGAAAACTGTCTAAAATTTCAACTGTTTAGCTGGGTAATATCACGTGACAAAGTGTAAACTAAAGTGTACACCATAGTATCCATGTTGCAAAGTTCTTACCAATTGAACTTTCCTCTTTGTTTTGTAGTTTTCAACACGATGATTGACACTTGCATTGTTGTCAAGTGTCAATTAGATGGGATAACTATTTGAAATTTAAACTATCCAGCAGGGTAATGTCACTTGGCATAGTGTAAACTAAAGTGTACACCATAGTGTGCATGTAGCAAGTTTCTTACCAATTGAACTTTGCTATTTGTACACTGATTTTTGACATGTTGTTTGACTCTAGCATTGTTGTCAAGTGTCAATTGGATGGGAAAACTGTTTGAAATACAAACTGTCAAACTGGGTAATGTCACGTGGCAAAGTGTAAAATAAAGTGTACACAATAGTGTACATGTAGCAAGGTCCTTACTGATTGAACTTTGCTATTTGTACACTGATTTTCAACACGTTGTTTAACACATCAATTGGATGGGAAAACCATTTGAAATTTAAATTGTCCAACATGGTAATGTCATGTGGCAAAGTGTAAACTAAAGTATACACCATAGTTTACATGTAGCATGGTCCTTACCGATTGAACTTTGCTATTTGTACACTAATTTTCGACACGTTTTTTGACACTCGCATTGTGGTTAAGTGTTAATTGGATGGGAAAATTGTTTAAAATTTAAACTATCCAGTAGGGTAATGTCACGTGGCAGAGTCTAAACTAAAGTGTACACCATAGTGTATATGTAGCAAGGTTCTTGCCGATTGAACTTTAGTATTTGTACACTGATTTTTGGCACGTTGTTTAACACATGCAGTGTTGTCAAGTTTCAATTGGAGAGAAAACCTGTTTGAAATTAAAATTGTCCAATAGGATAATGTCACGTGACTAAGTGTAAACTAAAGTGTACACCATAATGTACATGTAGCAAGGTCCTTACCAATTGAACTTTGCTATTTGCACACTGATTTTTGACACGTTCATTGACAGTTGCATTATTGTTAAGTGTCAATTACACGAAAAAACTATTTGAAATTTAAACTGTACAATAGGGTAATGTAGACAAAGTGTAAACTAAAGTATACACCATAGTGTACATGTAGCAAGGTTCTTACCTATTGAACTTTTCTATTTGTACACCGATTTTCGACATGTTTTTTGACACTTGCATCATTGTCGAGTGTCAATTGGATGGGAAAATTGTTTGAAATTTAAACTATCCAATGGAGCAATGTCTCTTCGTAAGGTGTAAAGTAAAGTGTATGCCATAGTGTGCATGTAGCAAGGTTCTTATCGTTTGAACATAGCTATTTGTGAACTGATTTTTGACTCGTTGTTTGAAACTTGCATTGTTGTCAAGTGTCAATTGAATGGAAAACAATTTGATATTTAAACTGTCCAATGGGGTAATATCACTTGGCAATGTGTAAACTAAAGTGTACACTATAATGTACATCTAGCAAGGTCCTTACCGATTGAACTTTGCTATTTGTACACTATTTTTCAACACATTGTTTGATACTTGTATTGTCGTCAAGGGTTAATTGGATGGAAAAAACTGTTTGAAATTTAAACTGTCAAACACGGTAATGTCACGTGGCAACGTGTAAACTAAAGTGTACATCATAGTGTACATGTAGCAAGGTCCGTATCGATTTAACTTTGCTATTTGTACGCTGATATTTGACAAGTTGTTTGACACTTGCATTGTTGTCAAGTGTCAATTGGACGGGAAAACTATAAACTGTCCAACAGGATAATGTCACGTGTCAAAGTGTAAACTAAAGTGTACACTATAGTGTACATGTAGCTAGGTCCTTACCGATTGAACTTTGCTATTTGTACACTGATTTTCGACACATTATTTGACACTTGCATTGTTGTCAAGTGTCAATTGGATGGAAAAACAATTTGAAATTTAAACTGTGCAGCAGGGTAATGTCACTTGGCAAAGTATAAACTAAAGTGTATACCATGGTGCACGTGTAGCAATGTTCTTACCAATTGAACTTTGTCATTTGTACATTGATTTTCGACACGTTGTTTGACACTTGCATTGTTGTCAAGTGTCAATTGGACGGAAAACCTGTTTGAAATTTAAACTATCCAATAGGATAATGTCAAGCGGCAAAGTGTACACCATATTGTACATGTAGCAACATCCTTACCGATAGAACTTTGCAATTTGTACACTGATTTTGGACACGTTGTTTGACACTTGCATTGTTGTCAAGTGTCAATTAGATGAGAAAATGGTTTGAAATATAAATTGTTCAACAGAGTAATGTTACGTGGCAAAGTGTAAACTAAAGTGTACACCGTAGTGTACATGTAGCAAAGTCCTTAGCATTGAACTTTGCTATTTGTACACTGATTTTCGACACGTTGTTTAAAACTTGCATTGTTGTCAAGTGTCAATTGGATGGGAAAACTATTTAAAATTTCAACTGTCTAGCAGGGTAATGTCACTGGCAAAGTGTAAACTAAAGTGTACAATATAGTATACATATAGCAAGGTTCTTACCGAATGAACTTTCCTATTTGTACAGTAATTTTCGACACGGTGATTGACACTTGTATTGTTTTCAAGTGTCAATTGGATGGGATAACTATTTGAAATTTGAACTATCCAGTAGGGTAATGTCACGTAGTAGATTGTAAACTATAGTGCACACCATAGTGCACATGTAGCAAGGTTCTTACCGATTGAACTTTGCTATTTGTACACTGATTTTTGTCACGTTGTTTGACACTTGGATTGTTTTCAAGTTTCAGCTGGATGGGAAACCTATTTAAAATTTAAACTATCCAATAGAGTAATGTCACGTGGCAAAGTGTAAACTAAAGTGTACACCATAGTTTACGTGTAGCAAGGTCCTTACCAATTGAACTTTTCAATTTGTACATTGATTTTCGACTCGTTGTTTGACACTTGCATTGTTGTCAAATGTCAATTGGATGGGAAAACTGTTTGTAATTTAAACTATCCAACAGGGTAATGTCACGTGGTAAAGTTTAAACTAAAGTGTACACCTTAGTGTACATGTAGCATGGTCTTTACCTATTGAACTTTGCTGTTCATACACTGATTTTTGACACGTGTTCGAACACTTGCATTGTGTGTCAATTAAATGAAAAAACTGTTTGAAACTTCAACTGTCTAGCAGGGTATTGTCACATGGTAAATTCTAAACTCAAGTGTACACCGTAGTATACATGTAACAAGGTTCTTTCTAATTGAACTTTGCTATTTGTACACTGATTATCGACACGTTGTCTGACACTTGCATTGTTGTCAAGTTTCAATTGGATGGGAAAACTATTTGAAATTTAAACTGTCCAGTAGAGTAATGTCACGTGGCATAGCGTAAACTAAAGTGTACACCATAGTGCACATGTAGAAAGGTTCTTTCTGATTGAACTTTGTTATTTGTACGCTAATTTTCTACACTTTGTTTGACACTTGCATTGTTGTCAAGTGTCAATTGGATGGAAAACCTGTTCGAAATTTAAATTGTCCAACATGGTAATGTCATGTGGTAAAGTGCAAACTAAAGTGTACACCATAGTGTACATGTAGCAAGGTCCTTACTGGTTGAACTTCGCTATTTGTACACTAATTTTCGACATGTTGTTTGACACTTCCATTGTTGTCAACTGCCAATTGGATGGGAAAACTGTCTGAAATTTAAATTGTCCAACTGGGTAATTGTAACGCCCCGACCCCTAGTGGACCGGAGCGCTACTTTACTTAGCTTAACCGATGGTTTAGTAACAAGTGTATACATTTTAGCGGAAGCTTACATCTTCGGATAATAATTTAAATAACAATACTTCTAATACTTTTAACAAAAACACTAAATCATTTTTCAAAACAACAAAATATAATTTATTTAAAAAAATATAACTTGTTCTCGCATTCTGCGTTATTCAAAACTTTAAAGAAATAACATTGGAAAACATTTCATAAAAATAAATCCAAATCACTTATTCATTGGATTTCCATGGGCTCGTTGCATCACTCTCCATCTTCTTCTCCATCCATGCCTGAGGTAGAATTCCATCAATCTATAGAGATGGGATTAAACCCGTGAGTTGAAATACTCAATAGGTGTCATAGGTACATTCGTGATCAAGCTATACATTTCAAAACATTAATTTTATAACTTTTCAAACATGCCGTACCCAAAGGCACCATTTGACATGAAGGGGTATGTCGTACCCAAGGGCACCATTTGACATATGAACATTTCTTCAACATAGAGGGGTATGCAGTACCGAAGTACCATTCGACATACAACCATTAACATAGAGGGATATGCCGTACCGAAGTACCATTTGACATACAAACGTTAACATGAATCGAAACTTATAACTTAACACGATTAAACACATTGCACCTCTATCTAACTTGATTGATGGTTTTGAAATTTTGAAAACTTGGATTGAAAACTTTGATGAAAATTGGACGTTGAAAGAAATGCACTCCTTGGATGTTTGAAAATCGTTGAGAATTGATTCTTGAAAACACTTATTAAACTTCTAGGAAAAAAGGTTTTCCTCCCTCTCTTTTCTCTCTTGGAAACTCTTTCTTTAGTATGTAAAAGCTTTTGCTTTTGGTGTGAGAAAAAAATGAATGAAATGAGGTCTCTATTTATAGGTAAATATTTCATAACTGAAAGCAAATGAAGGGTCAAATTTCATTTAAGAGAGAAAACATGGGTGCCATTTAAGTTTGAGGTTAAATGCTTCAATTTAGTGGGTTTTTATTGCCAAAAATGTGGGTGGCCCTTTGAGAAAATAATTGATGAAAATAAATATTTAAATTCTAGAGAAAAACGAGAATTTTCATTTCAGGCAATTTCAGTCGACCGGTTGTAGTCCGGTTGACACTGCACAGCTTTCAGTCTTTCTATCATAACTGCTTCTCCTGATATCCGATTGAGGTAATTCAAAGTGCATTGGAAAGCTAACTCAAAGAGCTACAAATTTTATTCAGATATCATTTTCCAAGTCGAATGTTTCCTATGTTGGAAATGGGTCTCAAATGAGACTAAAAATCTTAAATATACTTTAGTCATCCAATATTCATGTCTTAGTGCCACTAAGGTGTCTAGAATTTATTTGGGGTTCTACATCCCCCACACCTTAATTAAAATTTCATCCTCGAAATTTACCTTCTGATTGGGTGAATAATGTTGGATACTTGTCTTTGGCTTCTTCTTCTTTTTCCCAAGTGACTTCTTCTACGCCGTGATGATTCCACTGTATCTTAACCAGTTGAATCTCTTTATTCCTTAGTTTATGAACTTTTCGATCCATTATCTTGATCGGTAGTTTCTCGTATGACAAATCTTTCTGTACCTCCAAGGTTTGATAACTCACTACATGATTTGGATCATGTACATATTTCTTTATCATCGATATATGGAACACATTGTGCACTGTCGATAATTCAGGTGGCAAAGCTAGTCGGTAAGCCACATTTCTGACTCTATCAAGTATCTCAAAAGGTCCGATATACTGGGGTCATAGCTTGTTTTTCTTTCCAAACCTAAGTACACCTTTCATTGGTTCTACTTTCAGAAACACTTTATCCCCAACTTAGAATTCTAAATCCTTCCTCCTTGTACCTGCATAGCTCTTTTATCGATCCTGTGCTGCCTTTATTCTTACGCGGATCTTATCGATTACCTCGACCGTCCTTTCAACTATTTCTGGTCCTAAAACTCTCTTCTCTCTGACTTCATCCCAATGGACAAGGGATTTACATCTTCTACCATAGAGAGCTTCGTATGGTGCCATTCCAATAGTTGCTTGGAAACTATTATTATAAGCGAACTCTACTAGAGGTAACTATGACTCCCAATTATCTCCTAGATCTAAAACACATATTCTCAGCATGTCTTCCAAAGTTTGGATGGTCCTTTCAGACTGACCATCGGACTGAGGGTGATATGCTGTACTAAAGTTCAGCTTCGTTCCCATAGCTCCTTGTAGACTTTTCCAAAATTTGGACGTGAACCTTGGGTCTCTATCAGACACAATGGATACAGGTACACCGTGTAATCTCACAACCTCTTTAATGTACAACTGTGCCAATTAGTCTAAACTGAATGTCATGTTCACTGGAAGAAAATGAGCTGACTTCGTTAGTCGATCTATTACTACCCATATAGCATTATTTCCTCTTGCTGACTTTGGGAATCCAACCACAAAGTCCATCATGATATTTTCCCATTTCCATTCAGGTATATCTAGTGGATTTAACAATCCAGCTAGTTTGGTGTTCTGCCTTAACCTGTTGGCATACCATGCACTTCTACACGTACAACCCTATACTTCTTTTCATATTTCTCCACCAAAATATATCTCGAAGATCTCGATACATTTTCGTACTATCGGGATGTGCGGTGTACGGGGTGGAATGAGTTTCTTTCAATATCTCATTTCTCAAGACTTCATCCTTAGGCACGTAAATTCTTCCTCTAAATATCAGTGCCTGATCCTCAGCTACTCCAAAGTCCTTTTTCTTATCGGTACCAACTTCATTCTTAATCTTCTGCAAAAATGAGTCTTTATTTTGTGCTTCTATAATTCGATCTCTAAGAGTAGGTCGAATTATTAAAGCTGCTAGACGAGCAGTGACTTGTCCTGGTGTGGTAACCACTTCGATCTGCAACTTTCCCAAGTCCTTGACTAACTCCACTTGAGACGTGGGTAGTGACGTCAATTGTCCCATTGATTTTCTACTTAGAGCGTCGGTCACAACATTAGCCTTACTAGGATGGTAGTGAATAGTATAGTCGTAATCGTTCACCAATTCCAACCATCATCTTTGTCGCATATTCAATTCCTTCTATATGAAGAAATACTTGAGCCTTTTGTGATCTGTGTAGATATCACTCTTCCGTCCATACAAGTAGTGTCGCCATATCTTCAAAGCGTGTACTACCGCTGCAAGTTCTAAATCATGCGTCGGGTACTTCTGCTCATGTTTCTTCAATTGTCTTGAAGCATAGGCTATCACTTTTCCATTCTGCATTAGTACACATCCCAATCCTCGCTTGGATACGTCGCTGTATATAACAAACCCTTCCGTACCTTCAGGTATGGTTAATACAAGTGCTGATATCAACTTCTGCTTAAGTTCTTGGAAACTTTATTCGCATTTTTCCGTCCATTGGAATTTTACTACCACTTGTCCTCCATCATCACCATACACTTAGATAGTAGACCAAACATGTGTACAAGTAAGAAAAAAAAAGAAAAAAATATCAAGCTTTTATCCTTATCTTTATATATATATAAATACATCCATATCCATTGCCATAGAGAGATTTCCTTCATTTTACAAAACACTTATACACTTTAAAAGAGAGGAAAAAACCGAAATTAAGAAAAGAAAGGAGAAGGAAGTAAGTTTAGCATTTCCAATTCATTTCAATCGAAGATCTTCAAGTTTTACGGTAAGATACTTTCCATGCTTAAGAGTTATGATTTTCATGGTAATATTTATGCTTAAGCTATGCATGAAAAACCACAATATGATTATGGTGGACAATTCCACAAATTTAGATATCTATTTATGCCTTAGGACAAGTCCAAAGGGCACCGGCAAGCCGAAATATGCAAGTATGGGTTTGATTGTATTCTTTTGTGTGGTATTATCATGATAAAAATCCTAGCATGGTATCTTACTGAGTATTTCTTATACTCATAGTATGTTATGCTAAATTTTCAGATCCATGATCGTTTGAATTGATGGAAGTTAGTTGGCTTACGCGATGATGGATTAAGGACAGATGTTTTGAACCGAAAGTTTTCTTTTGTATGTTTTGCTCGATGACTGTTTTTCCATTTATTTTTCTTATGGTGCTATGTAAAAATATGTACATGACATGAAGTAATATGGTATTAATAGTAAATTTTGTAATTATATCTTTCATGTTATGATAAGAGACGTTTTTATAGTTTATTTTACTTGCAAGTGATAAAAGGCAGAAGCTATTATGTTTAGTACGTGACCCACGAAGCGTAAGTTCAGGGCGTCACACTGTAAACTCGTAGTGTCCATATCGAGTTCTAAAAGTTGTCTTAGGTATATCCTTTGTCTCTACTTTCAGTTGATGGTATCCCGATTGTAATTCGATCTTGGAAAATACCTTAGCTCCTTTCAGTTGATCTAACAGATCCTCGATCCTCGAGAGTGGGTACTTATTCTTGATGGTTAATCGATTTATCTCCCTATAATTGATGTACATCCTCATGCTTCCATCTTTCTTCTTTACAAACAACACCGGGGCACCCCATGGAGATACACTTGGTTGTATGAAGCCCATATCTAGGAGTTCTTGCAACTGCTTCTTTAATTTTTGTAGTTCCTTTAGGGCCATTCGGTATGGGGCCTTAGATACTGGTGCCGCCCCGGGAATTAGGTCTATGGTGAATTCCACTTATCTATTGGTGGAATACCAGATCGATCTCCTGGAAACACATCTACGAATTCCTATACTACTGGTACATCTTCAACCCTTATCGTCTCTTGTTTTCCTCCTGAGATACTTACTAGATATCCTTGATATGTTTATTTTCTTAACATCTTCTCAGCTTGTAAAGCCGATACTAGTCGAATAAGGGGTTTCGTCTTCATTCTAAGGAATGAAAATGGTTCCTCTCCTGGTTTCTAAAATGATACTTCCATTTCCTTACATCGAATGGTGGCATAATTACAACCTAACCAATCCATACCTTGTATTACATCAAAATCCTTCATTTCTATCATGTATAGGTTCGCTTCCATTGGTTTTCCCTCAACTTTGATACTTACTGACTTGGCTATTCTATCAGTATTCAAAGGGTTGCCAGAAGGAATACTAACTTCTAATGTACCTTCCGACTTATCACAAGTAATACTAGATTTAGCCATAAAAGTTGTTGAAGCAAAGAAGTGTATAGCTCCTGAATCAAACAATACATAAGCAGGTGTATTGGCTATCAGTAGAGTACCTGCTATGACATTAGAGTTTTCCTCTGCATCCTATTGAGTCAGTGCAAAAACTTGTGCTTTCCCTTTCTGGTTCTGGTCACTGTTATCATCCTTCTTCTGGGTATGTGTGGGACATAGTCTTTTGCTTGAGATGGAGGAATTCACTTTCTTTATGATCCCTCAAGGACTGGGGAAAGTAATTGTCCGTTACTTTCCCTTTGAATTGCTCCCAAGTCAATTCTGCTTGTTGCTCAGGGGTCCTTGTCCTTAACATTGAGTCCCACCAGTGACTTGCATCACCGGAGAACATGAACTCAGGACACTGGACTTTTTGAGCGTCCGTGCACCCTATCAATTGGAATATACGCTCCAACTTGCGAAGCCACTCTTCGACTGTAACTGGATCAGCTGCTCTATTGAAGGTAGGAGGCTTGTACCTTCAAAATTGCTCGACCATTGAAGCATGGTTTGGAACATTAGGAGCTAGTGGTAGGGGTTGAGCTTGGTTCAGGTTTTGCCTGCCTAGGTCTTGAACTGCTCGGAGGAGGTCTCTTATCAAGTTTTGGTTTGCGCGAGCCATTTCAAGGATTTAAATCTAATCCCTATAAGTTCTACGGATCTTCTTTGGTGGAGCTTCATCTTCAGAGGAGTCTTCCACCTCAGGTCCGGACTCTATGTCCATCTCAACCTGTGGCTTAGGCTCAGGATCATTCTCTAAATCATCCTCGGATTCTTCTTCGGGATCTTCTTCCTCAGCCAAAGGTTCCTCCTCAGGCTCTTCATGGATTACATCATCCCACAAATCAATTAGGGGATGGCAATAGCTCTCAAACTCAAACAGGTTTGGGTTGCTTTCTAACATTTCATCCCTAACCGTGACTCCCATATCTCCCCATTGAGGTGGGAGGGAGTGTATGAGGTTATTTATGGCCTCAATATGCGTGATCTCCATTCCAGCATTAATCGCCGCCATGCATTTCTCATAGATGTCATACATATGTTCGCTAAGCGGTTGGGTCAGATCGGTTACATATTTTTCATAGGAATGAATAGCAATTCTACGGTTCAATGCTTCTCTATATGCCCTAGCCGTTCTACGAGCCATATCTGTTGCATTTTTACATACATCATACTTTTTCTTTGCTTAAAAAAAACATGCAAGTATTTAAACTTTCATATCATGCAGTTCCCTTTAAGCCCTTAGCTTTTGTCCAAGTCCATTACATATCTTTAAATAACACATCTCTAAATCATATCAAAGCATCATAACATAAACATAATCATTAACTTTAAACATGAACATACCTGGGCCATAGGATGAGATTGATGGATGAATGCACGATGCCATGGAATACCTTAAACTTTTCATTTTCCTTTTGTTTTTAAAAAGAAACATACTTGGTTTACAGAACCGACTAAACCTTGCTCTGATACTGTGACGCCCTGAACTTAAGTTTCGAGTGTCACGTACAAAACCTAATAGCTTCTGCCTTTGGTACATGTAAATACTCTTAAATAGAAGTATTACATGTTAGAAACTTATTTTCAACTTGGTAAAATGTCTCTCATAAATTTTTAATGGCCCGCAGAAGCACATGTCGACAAGAAATTATACTTTACATATACGGACTCTGCACTACCACGGTTAGTTGGGGCAGCAAGTTCTACTATTTTTATAAAATTCATCCCAACTCCATTTTATATTAAATTTATGACATTAGAAAGATATTTCCAAGTAGTTTTCTAGGTTAAAATATAAAAAATTTCCAAGATCATATAATATGGGCGTTTTACTGAAAACAGTGAGATATTGCACAGAAATTTCATATTTGACCCTTCAATGTTTAAAAATTCATATCTCAGGCTACAGTTATCCAAATTGAGTGATTCTTGTGCCCATATTAAGAAAGCTCAATGAGGAACGCAATAATATTTTCAGAGTGTCAAATGGACGTTTATGGATTCAAAAATAATGTGTTGAAGTTGACACAAAAACTGTCCCGTTTCTGCCTTTTGTCACTTGCAAGGAGAAGTTTTTTAAAAAAAAGGTCTCTTAACACAACATAGAAGATATAATTGCATAATTTACTTCCAGTACCATATTACATCATGTCTCATACATGTTTTTATACAATACCATAAGAAAACATATGGAAAGCAGTCGAACAAAACATGCAAAAACAAAACTTCGATGCAAAACAACCTTGTCCCTAACCCATCATCGATTATGCCGACTGACTTCCACCAACTTCGCAATTATGAATCTGAGAATTTAGTATAGAACACTATGAGTATAAAGAATACTCACTAAGATACCATGCTTGGACTTTAACATCTTAATACTACACAAAAGAGTGCAATCAAACACATATACTTGCACACTCCGGCTTGCCGGTGCCCTTCAGACTTGTCCTAAGGTATAAATAGATATTTAACTTTGTGGACTTGTCCACCACATTCATATTATGGTTTTTCACGCATAGCTTAAGCATAAATATTACCTTGAAATCATACCACTTAAGTATAGAAAATATCTTACAATAAAACTTGAAGAAATCTTAGTTGAAAATGAATTGAGAAATGCTAGGCTGGTCCCCTTCTTCCCTCAAGTTTTCTTCCCTTTTTTAAACAAGTGATAAGTTGTTCTTCATACAAGGGAAATAAAGGGCAGCAACACATCTATTTATAGGTGAGAAAAATGATAAATTTTGGGTGACTCTTCAAGAAATTCAACATGTGTAGGCTGCATGGTTTCATTTTCTTAAATTTCAAACACCTCATGCATTAGTTAGTCACCTCTTGCTTAAATTTAAAACACCTCATGCATTAGTTAGTCACCTCATGCATCAATTTTTGATCAAGTTGGAGAAACAATGTTTAACTTTAGTAATTAGGTGTAAAATGGACATTTATCCCAAACCCCTAATTAACAAATTATTTGGAAAAACTTTTAATAAACCAACCAGTGCAAAATTTGGCAACCATAAATAATTTTTTGGTCATACTAAATTTTGAAAAGTTAAATTGCTATTCTGAAAATTAAATGAGCCCAAATTTTGAAGTATTACAGATACCACGCTATAACGCCCCGACTCTTAGTGGACCGGAACGCTACTTACTTTACTTAGCTTAACCGATGGTTTAGTAACAAGTGTATACGTTTTAGTGGAAGCTTACATCTTTGGATAGTAATTTAAATAACAATACTTCAAATACTTTTAACAAAAACACTGAATCATTTTTCAAAACAACAAAATGTAATTTATTTGAAGAAAACATAACTTGTTCTCGCATTCTGCGTTATTCAAAACTTTAAAGAAATAACATTGGAAAACATTTCATAAAAATAAATCCAAATCACTTATTCACCGGATTTCCATGGGCTCGTTGCATCACTCTCCATCTTCTCCTCCATCCATGCCCGAGGTAGAATTTCTTCAATCTGTAGAGATGGGATTAAACTCGTGAGTTGAAAAAATCAATAGATGTCATAGGTGCATTCGTGATCAAGCTATACATATCAAAACATTAACTTTATAACATTTCATACATGCCGCACCCGGAGGCACCATTTGACATGAAGGGGTATGCCGTACCCGAGGGCACCATTTGACATACGAACATTTCTTCAACATAGAGGGGTATGCAGTACCAGAGTACCATTTGACATACAACCATTAACGTAGAGGGATATGCCGTACCGGAGTACCATTTGACATACAAACATTAACATGAATCGAAATTTATAACTTAACACGATTAAATACATTGCACCTCTACCTACCTTGATTGATGCTTTTGAAACTTTGAAAACTTGGATTGAAAATTTTGATGAAACTTGGACGTTGAAAGAAATGCACTCCTTGGATGTTTGAACACCATAGTGTACATGTAGTAAGGTCACTGTCGGTTGAATTTTGTAATTTGTACACTAATTTTTGACACATTGTATGACACTTGTATTGTTGTCAAGTGTCAATTGGATGGGAAAACTGCTTGAAATTTAAACTATCCAACAGGGTAATGTCATGTGGCAAAGTGTAAATTAAAGTGTATGCCATAGTGTACATGTAGCAAGGTCCCTACCGATTGAACTTTGCTATTTGTACACTGATTTTCGACATGTTATTTGACACTTGCATTGTTGTCAAATGTCAATTGGAAGGGAAAACTATTTGAAATTTAAACTCTCCAACAGGGTAATGACACGTGGCAAAGTGTAAACTAAAGCGTATACCATAGTGTTCATGTCGCAAGGTTCTTATCAATTGAACTTTGCTATTTGTACACTGATTTTTGACATGTTGGTTGACACTTGAATTGTTTTTCAATGTCAATTGGATGGGAAAACTGTATAAAATTTAAACTATTCAGCAGCGTAATGTCACGTGGCAGAGTGTAAACTAAAATATACACCTTAATGCACATGTCGTAAGGTTCTTGAAGATTGAACTTTGCTATTTGTACTCTGATTTTTGACACGTTGTTTGAAACTTACATTGTCGTCAAGTGTCAATTGGATGGGAAACCTGTTTGAAATTTAAACTGTCCAGTAGGATAATGTCACGTGACTAAATGTAAACTAAAGTGTACACCATAGTATACATGTAGCAAGGTCCTCACCAATTGAACTTTACTATTTGCTCGCTGATTTTTGACACGTTGATTGACACTTGCATTATAGTTAAGTGTCAATTGGATGGGAAAACTATTTAAAATTTAAACTGTACAATAGTGTAATGTAACGTAATAAAGTGTAAAATAAAGTGTACACCATAGTGTACACGTAGCAAGATCCTTACCGATTGAACTTTGCTATTTGTACACTAATTTTCGACACATTGTTTGGCACTTGCATTGTTGTCAAGTGTCAATTGGATGGGAAAACTATTTGAAATTTAAACTGTCGAGCACGGTAATGTCACTTGGCAGAGTATAAACTGAAGTGTACACCATAGTGTACATGTAGCAAGGTTCTTACTGATTGAACTTTGCTATTTGTATACTGATTTTCGACACGTTGTTTGGCGCTTGCATTGTTGTCAAGTGTCAATTGGACGGGAAACCTGTTTGAAATTTAAACTGTCCAATAGGGTAATGTCAAGTGACAAAGTGTACACCATAGTGTACATGTAGCAACATCCTTACCGATTGAACTTTGCAATTTGTACACTGATTTTCGACACGTTGTTTGACACTTTCATTGTTGTTAAGTGTCAATTGGATGGGAAAACTTGTAATACTCCGAAATTTTATGCTGATTTAAATTTCTTTAAGATGGCGATTTAACTTTCAATACTATTTTTGGCCATAAGAAAAGGGGACACCACTTTTGTAGTGGTTAATGTTAGAGATAGCTAATGACTACAAGCATGAGGTGTTAAATGTTGCGTATACATGAAGTGATTATTAGTTAGTCGTAACTTAAGTCAAGTTTGAAATTGAATGTGGTCGATTATTTTGTTAGGACTTCAATTTTTGGATATGTAAGTCGGATATAAGTGATTATTTTGTTAGGACTATTTGTACACTGATTTTCGACACGTTGTATGACACTTGCATTGTTTTCTAGTGTCAATTGGATGGGGAAACTATTTGAAATTTAAAATCTCCTGCAGGGTACTGACATGTGGCAAAGTGTAAACTAAAGTGTATACTATAGTGTACATGTCGTAACGTTCTTACCGATTTAATTTTGCGATTTGTACGTTGATTTTCGACACGTTGTTTGACACTTGCATCATTGTTAAGTGTTAATTGGATGGGAAAATATTCAAACTTTAAATTGTCCAGTAGGGTAATGTCACGTGGAAGAGTGTAAACTAAAGTGTACACCAAAGTGCACACATTGAAAGGTTCTTTCCAATTGAACTTTGCTATTTGTACACTGATTTTCAACACGTTGTTTGACACTTACATTGTTGTTAAGTGTCAATTCAATGGGAAAACTTCTTGAAATTTAAACTGTCTAGCAGCGCAATGTCACGTGATAGAGTGTAAACCAAAGTATACACCATAGTGCACATAGGTTCTTACCGATTGAGCATTGCTATTTGTACATTGACTTTTGACACTTGCATTGTTGTCAAGTGTCAATTGGATGGGCAATCTGTTTGAAATTTAAATTGTCCAACAGGGTAATGTCAAGTGGTAAAGTGTACACCATAGTGTATATGTAGCACGGTCCTTACCGATTGAACTTTGCTATTTGTACACTAATTTTTAACACATTGTTTGACACCTGCATTGTTGTCAAGTTTCAGTTGGATGGGAAAACTATCTGACATTTAAACTGTCTAGTAGGGTAATGTCCCGTGGTAAAGTATAAACTAAAGTGTACACCATAGTGTACGTGTGGCAAGGTCTCTATCGATTGAACTTTGCTATTTGTACACTGATTTTTGACATTTGCATTGTTGTCAAGTGTCAATTGGATGGGAAAACTGTTTGAAATTTAAACTATCCAGCAGCGTAATCTCAATTGGCAGACTGTAAATTAAAGTGTACACCATAGTGAAAATGTGGCATGGTTTTTACCGATTGAACTTTGCTATTTGTACACTGATTTTTAACACGTTGTTCGACACTTGTATTGTTGTCAAGTGTCAATTGATGGGAAACCTGTTTGAAATTTAAACTGTCTAGCCAGGTAACGTCACGTGGCAAAGTGTAAACTAAAGTTTACACCATAGTGTACATGTAGCATGGTCCTTACCGATTGAACTTTGCTATTTGAACACTAATTTTTTACGCATTGTTTGACACCTAAATTGTTGTCAAGAGTCAATTGGATGGGAGAACTATTCGAAATTTAAACTGTCAAGTAGGGTAATGTCACGTGGTAAAGAGTAAACTAAAGTGTACACCATAGTGTACATGTAGCAAGGTTTTTTCCGATTGAACTTTGCCATTTGTACACTGATGTTCGACACATTGTATGACGCCTGCATTGTTTTCTAGTGTCAATTGGATGGGAAAACTATTTGAAATTTAAACTCTCCTGCAGGGTAATGACACGTGGCAAAGTGTAAACTAAAGTGTAAACTATAGTGTACACGTCGTAACGTTCTTACCAATTTAACTTTGCTATTTGTACGCTAATTTTCGACACGTTGTTTGGCACTTGCATCATTGTTAAGTGTTAATTGGATGGGAAGAATGTTCAAACTTTAAATTGTCCAGTAGGGTAATGACACGTGGAAGAGTGTATACTAAAGTGTACACCAAAGTGCACATGTTGAAAGGTTCTTTCCAATTGAACTTTGCTATTTGTACACTGATTTTCAACACATTTTTTGACACTTACATTGTTGTTAAGTGTCAATTCGATGGGAAAACTGCTTGAGATTTAAAATGTCCAGCAGCGCAATGTCACGTGACAGAGTATAAAATTGTTTGAAATTTCAACAGTCCAGTAGGGTAATGTCACGTGGGAAAGTCTAAACTAAAGTATACACCATAGTATACGTGTAGCAAGGTTCTTTCCGATTGAACTTTGCTATTTGTAGACTAATTTTCGACACGTTGTTTGACACTTGCATTGCTATTAAGTGTCAATTGGATGGAAAAACTGTTTGAAATTTAAATTGTTCAGTAGGGTAATGTCCCGGGGCAGAGTGTAAACTAAAGTGTACACCATAGTGCACATGTAGCAAGGTTCTTTCCGATTGTACTTTGCTATTTGTACACTGATTTTTGACACGTTGTTTGACACTTACATTGCTGTTAAGTGTCAATTGGAAGGGAAAACTATTTGAAATATAAACTGTCCAACAGAGTAATGTCACGTGGCAAAGTATAAACTAAAGTGTACACCATAGTCTACATGTGACAAGGTTCTTACCGATTGAACTTTGTTATTTGCACGATGATTTTTGGCACGTTGTTTGAACCTGCATTGTAGTGAAGTGTCAATTTGATAGGGTAACTATTTGATATTTAAACTGTCCAAGAGGGTAATGTTACGTGGCAAAGTGTAAACTAAAGTGTACACCATAGTGTACATGTCGTAAGGTTCTTATCGATTGAACTTTGCTATTTGTACACTGATTTTTGACACGTTGTTTAACACTTGTATTGATTTCAAGTGTCAATTGGGTGGGAAAACTATTAGAAATTTAAACTCTCCTATAGGGTAATGACACGTGGCAACGTGAAACTAAAGCGTACACCATAGTGTACATGTCGCAAGGTTCTTACCGATTTAACTTTGATATTTGTACACTAATTTTTGACATGTTGCTTGACACTTGTATTGTGTGTCAATTGGATGAAAAAACTGTTTGAAATTTAAACTGTCCAGCAAGGTAATGTCACGTGGAAGAGCGTAAACTATTGTGTACACAATAGTGTACATGCAGAAGGGTTTTTATCGATTGAACATAGCTATTTGTAAATAGATTTTTGAGACATTTTTTGACACTTACATTGTTGTCAAGTGTCAATTGGAATGAAAACTATTCGATATTTTAAACTATCTAAAAGGGTAATATCACGTGCCATAGTGAAAACTAAAGTTTACACCATAGTGTACATGTAGCAAGGCCCATACCGATTGAACTTTACTATTTGTACACTGATTTTTGACACGTTGTTTGACACTTGCACCACGTGTCAATTGGATGGGAAAATTTTTTGAAATGTAAACTGTCCAACAGGGTAATGTCACGTGGCAAAGAGTAAACTAAGGTGTACACCATAGTGTACATGTGGCAAGGTTCTTACCGATTGAACTTTGCTATTTGTACACTAATTTTTGACATGTTTAACACTTGCATTGTAGTTAAGTGTCAATTGGATGAGATAACTATTTGAAATATAAACTGTCCAACAGGGTAATGTTACGTGGTAAAGAGTAAACTAAAGTGTACACCATAGTGTTCATGTCACAAGGTTCTTATCGATTGAACTTTGCTTTTTGTACATTGATTTTTGACACGTTGTTTAACACTTGCATTTTTTTCAAGTGTTAATTGGATGGGAAAACTATTTGAAATTAAAACTCTTCGTTAGGGTAATGAATCGTGGCAAAGTGTAAACTAAAGTGTACGCCATAGTGTACGTGTCGCAAGTTTCTTACAGATTTAACTTTGCTTTTTGTACACTAATTTTCGACATGTTGTTTGACACCTATATTGTGAGTCCATTGGATGGAAAAACTATTTGAAATTTTAGCTATCCAGCAGGTTAATGTCTCATGGCAGAGTGTAAACTAAAGTGTACACAATAGTGCACATGTAGCAAGGTCCTTACCGATTGAACTTTGCTATTTGTACACTGATTTTTGACACGTTGTTTGACACTTACATTGTTGTCAAGTGTCAATTGGATGGGGAAACTGTTCGAAATTTAAACTTTCTAACATGGTAATGTCATGTGGCAAAGTGTAAACTAAGGTGTACACCATAGCGTACATTTAGCAAGGTCCTTACCGATTTAAATTTGCTTTTTGGACACCGATTTTTGACACGTTGTTCGACACTTGCATTGTTGTCAAGTGTTAGTTGGATGGGAAAACTATTTGAATTATGAACTGTTCTACAGGGTAATGTCATGTGGTAAAGTGTAAACTAAAGTATACACAATAGTGTACATGCAGCTATGTCCTTACCAATTGAACTTTGCTATTTGAACACTAATTTTCGACACCTTGTTTGACACTTGTATTGTTGTCAAGTGTCAATTAGATGGTGAAACTGTTTGAAATTGAAACTGTCCACTAGGGTAATGTCACGTGGCAAAGTGTAGACCAAAGTGCACATTTAGCAAGGTCCTCACCGATTGAACTTTGCAATTTGTACACGAATTTTCGACACGTTGTTTGACAACTGCATTATGCGTCAGTTGGATGAAAAACTGTTTGAAATTTCATCTGTCCAGCAGGGTAATGTCACATGGCATAGTGTAAACGAAAGTGTATACCATAGTATACATGTAGCAAGGTTCTTTCCGATTGAACTTTGCTATTTGTACACTAATTTTCGACACGTTGTTTGACACTTGCATTGTTGTCAAGTGTAAATTGGATGGGAAAACTGTTTGAAATTTAAACTGTCCAGCCGCATACTGTCACGTTGCAGACTTAAATTAAAGTGTACACCATAGTGCACATGTAGCAAGGTTCTTACCGATTGAACTTCGCTATTTGTACACTGATGTTTGACACGTTGTTTGACACTTGCATTGTTGTGAAGTGTCAATTGATGGGAAACCTGTTTGAAATTTAAACTGTCCAACCGGGTAATGTCACGTGAAAAAGTGCAAACTAAAGTGTACACCATAGTGTACAGTAGCACAGTCCTTACTAATTGAACTTTGGTATTTGTACACTGATTTTTGAAATATTGTTTGACACCTGCATAGTTGTCAAGTGTCAATTAGATGGGAAAACTTTTTGAAATTTAAACTGTCTAGCAGGGTAATGTCCCGTGGCAAAGTATAAACTAAAGTGTACATGACAGTGTACGTGTCGCAAGGTCTCTACTGATTGAACTTTACTATTTGTATATTGATTTTTGACACTTTGTTTGACACTTGCATTATTGTCAAGTGTCAATTGGATGGGAAAACTATTTGAAATTTAAACTTTTCAGCAGCGTAATGTCACTTGGTAGACTGTAAATTAAAGTGTACACCATAGTGCACATGTGGCAAGGTTCTTACTGATTGAACTTTGCTATTTGTACACTGATTTTTGACACGTTGTTTGACACTTGCATTGTTGTCAAGTGTCAATTGGATGGGAAACCTTTTTGAAATTTAAACTGTCCAGCCGGGTAACGTCACGTGACAAAGTGTAAACTAAAGTGTACACCATAGTGTACATGTAGCAGGGTCCTTACCCATTGAACTTTGCTATTTGTACACTGATTTTTTACACAATTTTTTGACACCTACATTGTCGTCAAGAGTCAATTGGATGGGAAAACTATTTGAAATTTAAACTATTCGGCAAAGTAATGTCACGTGGCAAAGTGTAAACTAAAGTGTACACCATAGTGTACATGTAGCAAGGTTCTTTCCGATTGAACTATGCTATTTGTACACTGATTTTCAACACTTTGTTTGACACTTGCATTGTTGTTAAGTGTCAATTTCATGGGTAAACTATTTGAAATATAAACTATCCAACAGGGTAATGTCAAGTGGTAAAGTATAAACTAAAGTGTACACTATAGTGTACATGTGGCAAGGTTCTTACCCATTGAATGTTGCTATTTGTACACTGATTTTTGACATATTGTTTGATACTTGCATTGTAGTCAAGTGTCAATTGGATGAGAAAACTATTTGAAATATAAACTGTCCAACAGGGTAATGCCACGTGGTAAAGTGGAAACTAAAGTGTACACAGTAATGTACATGCAGCAAGGTCCTAACCGATTGAACTTTGCTATTTGTACACTGATTTTCACCACCTTATTTAACACTTGCAATGTTGTCAAGTGTCAATTGGATGAGAAAACTATTTGAAATTTAAACTGTCCAGCAGGGTAATGTTACATGGCATAGTGTAAACTAAAGTGTACACCATAGTATACATGTAGCAAGGTTCTTTCCGTTTGAACTTTGCTATTTGTACACTGATTTTTAACACATTGTTTGACACCTACGTTGTTGTTAAGTGTCAATTGGATGGGAAAACTATTTGAAATTTAAACTGTCTAGTAGGGTAATGTCACGTGGCAAAGTATAAACTATAGTGTACTCCATAGTGTACGTGTGGCAAGGTCTTTACCGATTGAACTTTGCTATTTGCACATTGATTTTTGACACGTTGTTTGACACTTTCATTGTTGTCAAGTGTCAATTGGATGGGAAAACTGTTTGAAATTTAAACTGTCTGGCTGGGTAATGTCATGGGGCAAAGTGTAAACTAAAATTTACACCATAGTGTACGTGTAGCACGGTCCTTACCGATTTAACTTTGCTGTTTGTATACTGATTTTGGACACATTGTTTTACACTTGTATTGTGTGTCAATTGGACAGAAAAATTGTTTGAAATTTCAACTGTCCAGCAGGGTAATGTCACGTAGTAGAGTGTAAACTAAAGTGTACACAATAGTGTACATATAGCAAGGTTCTTACCGATTCAACATAGCTATTTGTATACTGATTTTTGACATGTTATTTGACACTTGAATTGTTGTCAACTATCAATTGATTGAGAAAACTCTTTGAAATATAAACTGTCCAACAGGGTAATGTCACGTGGCAAAATGTAAACTAAAGTGGACACAATAGTGTACATGTAGCAAGGTTCTTACCGATTGAACATAGCTATTTATAAACAGATTTTTGACACGTTGTTTGACACTATCATTGTTGTCAAGTGTCAAATGGAATGAATACTATTTGATATTTAAACTGTCCAACAGGTTAATGTCACGTGGCAAAGTGTAAACTAAAGTGTACACCATAGTGTACATGTAGCAAGGTCCTTACCTATTGAACTTTGCTATTTGTACACTAATTTTCGACACGTTGTTTGACACTTCCATTGTGTGTCAATTGGATGGAAAAAATGTTCGAAATGTCAGCTGTCCAGCAGGGTAATGTCACGCGACAAAGTGAAAACTAAAGTGTACACCATCGTATACATGTAGCAAGGTTCTTTCCGATTGAACTTTGCTACTTGTACACTGATTTTTGACACATTCTTTGACACTTGCATTTTTGTCAAGTGTCAATTGGATGGGAAAATTGCTTGAAATTTAAACTGTCCAACCGGGTAAGTCATGTGGCAGAGTGTAAACTAAAGTGTACACTATAGTGTACATGTAGCAAGGTTTTTACCGATTGAACTTTACTATTTGTACACTGAATTTTGTCACGTTGTTCAACACTTGCATTTTTGTCATGTGTCAATTGGCTGGAAAAGTTGTTTGAAATTTAAACTATCCAACAGGGTAATGTCCCATGGCAAAGTGTAAGCTAAAGTGTACACCATAGTGTAAATGTAGTAAGGTTCTTACCGATTGAACTTTCCTATTTGTACACTAATTTTTGATAGGTTGTTTGACACTTGCATTGTCATCAAGTGTCAATTGGATGGAAAAACTGTTTGAAATTTAAATTGTCTGACCAGGTAATGCCACGTGGCAAAGTGTAAACTAAAGTGTACATTATAGTGTACATGTAGCATGGTTTATACAGATTAAACTTTGCTATTTGTATACTGATTTTTAACACGTTGTTTGACACTTGCATTGTTGTCAAGTGTCAATTTGATTGAAAAATTGTTTGAAATTTAAACTTTCCAACGGGGTAATGTCACGTGGTAAAGTGTAGACTAAAGTGTACACCATAGTGTACATGTTGCATGGTTCATACAGATTGAACTTTGCTATTTGTACACTAATTTTTGACACGTTGTTTGACACTTGCATTATTGTCATGTGTCAATTGGACGGCAAAACTATTTGAAATTTATACTGTCTAACAGGGTAATGTCAAGTGGCAAAGTGTAAACTAAAGTGTATACTATAGTGTACAAGTAGCCTAGTCTTTACTGATAGAACTTTGTTGTTTGCACATTGATTTTTGACAGGTTGTTTGACAATTGCATTGTTTTGAGTGTCAATTGGATGGAAAAACTTATTGAAATTCAAACTGTCCAACAGGGTAATGTCACGTGACTAAGTGTAAACTAAAGTATACACCATAGTGTACATGTAGCATGGTTCTTACCGATTGAACTTTGCTACTTGTACACTGATTTTCAACATGTTGTTTGACACTTGCATTGTTGTCAAATGCCAATTGGATGGGTAAACTATTTGAAATTTACACTATCTAATTGAGTAATGTCACGTGGCAAAGTGTAAACAAAAGTGTACAACATAGTGTACAAGTAGCAAGGTTCTTATCGATTGAACTTTGTTATTTGTACGCTGATTTTAGACACGTTGTTTGACACTTGAATTGTTGCCAAGTGTTAATTAGACTGAAAAGTTGTTTGAAATTTAAACTATCCAGCTGGATAATATCATGTGACAAAGTGTAAGCTAAAGTGTATACCATAGTGTACTTGTAACATGGTTCATACAGATTGAAATTTGATATTTGTACACTGATTTTTTACATGTTGTTTGACACTTGCATTGTTGTCAAGTGGCAATTGGGTTAGCAAACTATTTGAAATTTATACTATCTAATCGGGTAATGTCACGTGGCAAAGTGTAAACTAATGTGTACAACATAGTGTACATTTCGCAAGGTTCTTACCGATTGAACTTTGCTATTCGTACACTGATTTTTGACACGATGTTTGACATTTGCATTGTTGTCAAGTGTCAATTGGGTGGGAAAACTGTTTGAAATTTACACTGTCCAACAGGGTAATGTCACTTGGCAAAGTGTAAACTAATGTGTACACCATAGTGTACATGTAGCAAGGTTTTTACCGATTGAACTTTGCTATTTGTCCTCTGATTTTAGACATGTTGTTTGACACTTGCATTGTTGTCAAGTGTCAATTGGACTGAAAAGTTGTTTGAAATTTAAACTATCCAGCTGGGTAATGTCACGTGGCAAAGTATAAACTAAAGTGTACACCATAATGTACATGTAGCATGGTTCATACAGATTGAAGTTTGATATTTGTACATTGATTTTTTACACATTGTTTGACACTTGCATTGTTGTCAAATGTCAATTGGATCAGAAAACTGTTTGAAATTTATATTATCTAACTGGGTAATGTCACGTGGCAAAGTGTGAACTAAAGTGTACACCTTAGTGTACAAGTATCAAGGTCCTTACCGATCGAACTTTGCTATTTGTACACTGATTTCTGACACGTTGATTGACACTTGCATTGTTGTCAAGTGTCAATTGGATGGAAATCTATTTTAAATTAAAACTGTCCAATAGGGTAATGTCTCGTGGCAAAGTATAAACTAAAGTACGTACACCATAGTGTACATGTAGCAAGGTTCTTACCAACTGAACTTTGCTGTTTGTACAATGATTTTGGACATGTTGTTTAACACTTGCATTGTTTTCAAGTGCCAATTGAATGGAAAAATTGTTTGAAATTTAAAATACCCAACGAGATAATGTCACGTGGCAACGTGTAAATTAAAGTGTACACCATCCTGTACTTGTAGCAAGATTCTTATCGATTGAACTTTACAATCTGTACCCTGATTTTTGGCACATTGTTTGACACTTGCACTATTGTCAAGTCTCAATTGGATGGGAAAACTGTTTGAAATTTAAACTGTCCAATAGGGTAATAACACGTGGCAAAGTGTAAACTAAAGTATACACCATAGTGTAAATGTACACAGTGTAAATGTAGCAAGGTTCTTGCCTATTGAACTTTACTATATGTACATTAATTTTTGACACGTTGTTTGACACTTGTATTGATATCAAGTGTCAATTGGACTGAAAAACTATTTGAAATTTAGACTTTCCGACTAGGTAATATCACGTGGCAAAGTGTAAACTAAAGTGTACACTATAGTGTACATGTAGCATGCTTCATACAAATTGAAATTTGCTATTTGTACACTAATTTTTTACACGTTGTTTGACACTTGCATTGTTGTCAAGTGTCAATTGGTGGAAAAAATATTTGAAATTTATACTATCTAACTGGGTAATATCATGTGGCAAAGTGTAAACAAAAGTGTACACCTTAGTGTACAAGTAGCAAGGTCCATAACGATCGAACTTTACTATTTGTACACTAATTTTTGACACGTTATTTGACACTTGCATTGTCATCAAGTGTCAATTAGATAGAAAAACTGCTTGAAATTTAAACTATCCAGCAGGGTAATGTCCCGTGGCAAAGTGTAAACTAAAGTGTACACCATAATGTACATGTAGCATGGTTCATACAGATCGAACTTTGCTATTTGTACACTGATTTTAGTCACGTTGTTTGACACTTGCATTGTTGTCAAGTGTCAATTAGATGGGAAAACTGTTTGAAATTAATACTATCTAACAGGGTAATGTCACGTGGCAAAGTGTAAACTAAAGCGTACACCATAGTGTACAAGTAGCAATGTCCTTTCCTATCGAACTTTGCTATTTGTAAACTAATTTTTGACACATTGTTTGACACTTGCATTGTTGTCGAGTGTCCATTGGATGTAAAAAGTGTTTGAAATTTAAACTATCTGATAGGGTAATGTCACGTGGCAAAGTGTAAACTAAAGTATGTACATCATAGTGTACATGTAGCAAGGTTCTTACCAATTAAACTTTGCTATTTGTACACCAATTTTGGACATGTTGTTAGACACTTGCATTGTTGTCTAGTATAAATTGGATGGGAAAACTACTTGAAATTAAAACTGTCCAACTTGGTACATCACGTGGCAAAATTTAAACTAAGGTGTACACAATAGTGTAAAGTAGCAAAGTCCGTGCTGATTGAACTTTGCTATTTGTACATAGATTTTGGACATGTTGTTTGACACTTGCATTGTTGTCTAGTGTCAATTGGATTGAAAAACTATTTAAAATTTAAAATGTCCAACAGGGTAATATTACGTGGCAAAGTGTAAACTAAAGTGTACACCATAGTGTACATGTGGCATGGTTCATACAGATTGAATTTTGCTATTTGTACACTGATTTTTAACACGTTGTTTGACACTTGCATTGTTCTCATGTTTCAATTGGATGGGAGAACTGTTTGATAATGTCACGTGGCAAAGTTTAAACTAAAGTGTGCACCATTGTGTACAAGTAGCAAGGTCTTTACCGATTCAACTTTGCTATTTGTAAACTGATTTTTGACCGTTGTTTAATACTTGCATTATTGTCAAGTGTCAATTGGATAGAAAAATAGTTTGAAATTTAAACTGTCCAACAGGGTAATGTCACATGGTAAAGTGTAAATTAAAGTGTACACCATAGTGTAAATGTAGCAAGATTCTTATCGATTGAACTTTGCTATATGTACACTGATTTTTGACGCGTTGTCTAACACTTGCATTGTCATTAAGTGTCAATTGGATTGAAAAATAGTTTGAAATTTAAACTGTCCAGCTGGGCAATGTCACGTGGCAAAGTGTAAACTGAAGTGTACACCATAGTGTACATGTAGCATGGTTCATACAGATTGAAATTTGCTTTTTGTACACTATTTTTTACACGTTGTTTGACACTTGGATTGTCGTCAAGTGTCAATTGGATGGAAAAATTGTTTGAAATTTATACTCTCTAACTGGGTAATGTCATGAGGCAAAGTGTAAACAAAAGTGTACACCTTAGTGTACAAGTAGCAAGGTCCTTACCGATTGAACTTTGCTATATGTACACTGATTTTTGACACGTTGTTTGACACTTGCATTGCTGTTGAGTGTCAATTTGATGGAAAAATTGTTTGAAATTTAAACTTTCCAACAGGGTAATGTCACGTGGCAAAGTGTATACTAAAGTGTACACCATAGTGTACATGTTGCATGGTTCAAACAGATTGAACTTTGTTATTAGTACACTGATTTTTGACACTTGTGATAAGTGTGTTTTTACACACTTATTTGGTTCATAAACATGACTTAAACATGGATAAAATGGTTGAATTGTGACTTAATCCAATTAAATTCATGTGTTGTAGGTAATTCAATGGAAATTGTGGGATTCAGGAGAAAAGAACCGAAGAAGGACCAAAACGCAACAATTTGATAGTTCAAGGACCAACAGTTCAATGACAAAGCAAAACAAGTGGAGGAAGAAAGAATGGAAGATGGACTAAAATGAAGATAATTGAAAGTTGGAGGACTAAAAGTGCAAATACTCAAAAGATGTGCCGAATGAGTGGCATAATATTTGAAAGTGTCGATCGTCAATTGGAAGATAAGAATTGTTGAAAAGATGAAGAAAATGAAGAAAGAAGTCAAGAGAAGCAACAAAGAAGTTCAGGGACCAAATTGCACAAACCACATAGATGGCTGCTTCTATGCGACCGCATAGTGTAACCTTCTATGCGGTCGCATAGAAGGTTTTCAGGAAATTAATGAGAGGAAAAAAAATGATCTATGCGACCGCATAGATTCCTACTATGCGGTCGCATAGTTCAGTTTTGAAACTTCGGGCGTAGTTTTTCGTTTTGGTTGAAACTCCTTTCCTACTTAATTTGGACGCGATATAAATACCCAAAATCATCATATTAAGGAGAGGAACGACCAGGGAGAAGGGAGAGACCAAAATTGGAGGCAAGAAACTTGATTTTGGATTCAATTTCGCACGGGTTCGAGACGGGATTGAAGATTTTACACACGGATTGAAGAAATTCCATACGGGTGTATTCTTATTATATTTTAATTTCATTTTTCAATTTCTTGATTTTGTAATGATGATTATAGGCTAGGGTTCTTGTTCATTAAGAATTTGATGAACCTTTGATGATTTAAATTTCCATTATTTCATTAATTCAACAATAGTTTCGATTGGACAAATGTTTGATTTATATGATTTGAATGCTTCCATAATTATTTGGCCAATTGTTATGTGATTATAGATGATTTGTTCTTTGCATTCGAAAGAAGGGGAATAAATTCGATAGAATATAAATTGACATAGGGTCCGATAGGGGATGGAAACTTACCTCTATGCTTTATGCAATTCATGAAGATGTTCATAAAAAGTCATGCATTCTTGTACATTGCATCATCCATAGAAATATAGGCTGGTGGTGTGTAAGAGTAGATTCAATATATATCGAGAGAGTGTATTGGATAATTTAGAAACATTGAATTGGCATTTTGTTCCATCGATACGTTGAATTTGTGAAATTAGGGTTTTTAATAGTCAATTGGGGATTCAAGTTCTTAATGATTTCATTTCGATTCATTTCAATACATTAGTGATAAAATCACATATTTATATTTCAATTGCATGTTTATTTCATTCGATTAGGGAAATTTCGAAATTAGGGTTTCCAATTTGGAAATTAGGGTTTTCTTTGTAATTAGGGTTTCAAATTGGGGATTTCTTCCAAAATTAGGGCTTTTCACATTTAAACCAAATTTTCATTCAATTAGATTCGGTTAAGGTCACATTAGTCTAATTAGAGCTAATTCAATCCTCGTGGGAACGATACTTGGACTCATAATCCATTTTACTACTTGTTAACGAACCGTACACTTACAGTGGGTTTTAAAATCGAAAAGAAATATTTCGCGAACAATGTTGTCAGGTGTCAACTGGATGGGAAAACTATTTGAAATTTATACTGCCTAACAGGGTAATGTCACGTGGTAAAGTGTACACCATTGTGTACAAGTAGCAAGGTCCTTACCGATCGAACTTTGCTATTTGTAAACTGATTTTTGACACATTGTTTAACACTTGCATTGTTGTCGAGTGTCAATTGGATGGAAAAACTATTTGAAATTTAAACTGTCCGACAAGGTAATGTCATTTGGCAAAGTGTAAACTAAGGTGTACACCATTGTGTAAATGTAGCAAGGTTCTTACCGATTGAACTTTGTTATTTGTACACTGATTTTTGACACGTTATTTGACACTTGTGTTATTGTCAAGTGTCAGTTGGATGGGAAAATTATTTGAAATTTAAACTGTCCAATAGGGTAATATCACGTGGCAAAGTGTAAACTAAACTGTACACAATAGTGTAAAGTAGCAAAGTCTGTGCCGATTGAACTTTACAATTTGTACACTGATTTTGGACACGTTGTTTGACACTTGCATTGTTGTCTAGTGTCAATTGGATGGAAAGACTGATTGAAATTTAAACTGTCCAATAGGGTAATATCACGTTGCAAAGTGTAAACTAAAATGTACACCATATTGTACATGTAGCAAGGTTCTTACCGACTGAACTTTGCTATTTGTACACCAATTTTTGAAACGTTGTTTGACACTTGCATTGTTGTAAAGTGTCAATTGTATGGGAAAACTGTTCGAAGTTTATACTATCTAATAGGGTAATGTCACGTGACAAAGTGTAAACTAAAGTGTACACGATAGTGTACATGTAGCAAGATTCTTACCGATTGAACTTTGCTACTTGTATGCTTATTTTTGACTTGTTGTTTGACACATGCATTGTTGTCAAGTGCCAATTGGATGGAAAAACTGTTGGAATTTATACTATCTAGGAGGGCAATGTCTTGTGGCAAAGTATAAACTAAAGTGTTCACCATAGTGTTCATGTTGCAAGGTCATTACCGATTGAACATTATTATTTGTACACTGATTTTTGACACGTTGTTTAACACTTGCATTGTTTTCAAGTGTCAATTGGATGGAAAAACTGTTTGAAATCTAAACTGTCCAGCAGGGTAATGTCACATGGTAAAGTGTAAATTAAAGTGCACACCATCGTGTACATGTAGTAAGATTCATTTCGATTGAACTTTGCTATCTGTCCACTGATTTTTGACACGTTGTTTGACACTTGCAGTGTTGTCAAGTGTCAATTAGATGGGGAAACCATTCAAAATTTAGACTATCGAATAGGATAATGTCACGTGGCAAAGTATAAACTAAACTGTACACCATAGTGTTCATGTAGCAAGGTCCTTACCGATTGAACATTGCTTTCTGTACACTTATTTTTGACACGTTGTTTGACACTTGCATTGTTTTCAAGTGTAAATTTGATGGGAAAACTGTTTGAAATTCAAACTATCCAACTAGGTAATGTCACGCGGCAAAGGGTAAACTATAGTGTACACTATAATATACTTGTAGCAAGGTTCTTACTGATTGAACTTCGTTATTTGTACCCTGATTTTTGACACGTTGTTTTACACTTGTATTGTTGTCCAGTGTCAATTGGATGGGAAAACTGTTTTAAATTTAACTGTCCAACAAGGTAATGTCACGTGGCAAAGTGTAAACTAAAGTGTATACCATAGTGTAAATGTAGCAAGGTTCATACCTATTAAACTTTCCTATATGTACACTGATTTTTGACACGTTGTTTGACACTTGCATTGTCATCAAGTGTCAATTGGATGGAAAAATTGTTTGAAATTTATACTATCCAGTAGGGTAATGTCACGTGGCAAAGTGTAAACAAAAGTGTACACCTTAGTGTACAAGTAGCAAGGTCCATACCGATCGAACTTTACTATTTGTACACTAATTTTTGACACGTTATTTGACACTTGCATTGTCATCAAGTGTCAATTAGACAGAAAAATTGCTTGAAATTTAAACTGTCTAGCAGGGTAATGTCCCGTGGCAAAGTGTAAACTAAAGTGTACACCATAGTGTACATGTAGCATGGTTCATACAGATTGAACTTTGCTATTTGTACACTGATTTTAGACACGTTGGTTGACACTTGCATTGTTCTCAAGTCTCAATTTGATGGGAAAAATATTTAAAATTTATATTGTCTAACAGGATAATGTCACGTGGCAAAGTGTAAACTAAAGCGTACACCATTGTGTACAAGTAGCAAGGTCCTTAACGATCGAACTTTGCTATTTATAAACTTATTTTTGACACACTGTTTAACACTTGCATTGTGATAGAGTGTCAATTGGATGAAAAAACTATTTGAAATTTAAACTGTCCAACAGGGTAATGTCACATGGCAAAGTGTAAACTAAAGTATACACCAGAGTATGAATGTAGCAAGGTTCTTACTGATTGAACTTTGCTATATGTACACTAATTTTTGACGGGTTGTTTAACACTTGCATTGTTATTAAGTGTCAATTGGACTGAAAAATAGTTTGAAATTTAAATTGTCCAGCTGGGTAATGTCACGTGGCAAAGTGTAAACTAAAGTGTACATGTAGCATGGTTCATACAGATTGAAATTTTCTTTTTGTACACTGATTTTTTACACGTTGTTTGACACTTGGATTGTTGTCAAGTGTCAATTAGATGGAAAAATTGTTTGAAATTTATACTCTCTAACTGGGTAATGTCACGTGGCAAAGTGTAAATTAAAGTGTACACCTTAGTGTACAAGTAGCAAGGTCCTTACCGATCGAACTTTGCTATTTGTACACTGATTTTTGACATGTTGTTTGACACTTGCATTGTTGTCGAGTGTCAATTTGATGGAAAAACTGTTTGAAATTTAAACTTTCCAACAGGGTAATGTCACGCGACAAAGTGTATACTAAAGCGTACACCATAGTGTACATGTTGCATGGTTCATACAGATTGAACTTCGCTATTTGTACACTAATTTTTGACACGTTGTTTGACACTTGCATTGTTGTCACGTGTCAATTGGATGGAAAAACTATTTGAAATTTATACTGCCTAATCAGGTAATGTTACATGGCAAAGTGTAAAGTAAAGTGTACACCATTGTGTACAAGTAGCAAGGTCCTTACCGATCGAACTTTTCCATTTGTGAACTGATTTTTGACACGTTGTTTAACACTTGCATTATTGTCGAGTGTCAATTGGATGGAAAAACTGTTTGAAATTTAAACTATCCAATAAGTTAATGTCATTTGGCAAAGTGTAAACTAAGGTGTACACCATAGTGTAAATGTAGCGAGGTTCTCACCGATTGAACTTTGCTATTTGTACACTGATTTTTTACACGTTGCTTGACACTTGCGTTGTTGTCAAGTGTCAATTGGATGGAAAAACTATTTGAAATTTAAACTGTCCAACAGGGTAATATCATGGGGCAAACTGTAAACTAAATCGTACACAATAGTGTAAAGTAGCAAAGTCCGGGCCGATTGAACTTTACAATTTGTACACTGATTTTGGACACGTTGTTTGACACTTGCATTGTTGTCTAGTGTCAATTGGATAGAAAAATTGTTTGAAATTTAAACTGTCCAATAGGGTAATATCACGTTGCAAAGTGTAAACTATTCGAAGACACCATAGTGTACATGTAGAAATGTTCTTACCGATTGAACTATGCTATTTATACACCAATTTTTGAAACGTTGTTTGACACTTGCATTGTTGTAAAGTGTCAATTGGATGGGAAAACTGTTCGAAGTTTATACTATCTAACAGGGTAATGTCACGTGGCAAAGTGTAAACTAAAGTGTACACGATAGTGTACATGTAGTAAGATTCTTACCGATTGAACTTTGCTATTTGTACGCTTATTCTTGACTTGTTGTTTGACACTTGCATTGTTGTCAAGTGTCAATTGGATGGAAAAGCTGTTTGGAATTTATACTATCTAGAAGGGCAATGTCTTGTGGCAAAGTATAAATTAGAGTGTTCACCATAGTGTTCATGTTGCAAGGTCATTACCGATTGAACACTGCTATTTGTACACTAATTTTTGACACGTTGTTTGACACTTACATTGTTTTCAAGTGTCAATCGGATGGGAAAATTGTTTGAAATTTAAGCTGTCCAACAGGGAAATGTCACATGGTAAAGTGTAAATTAAAGTGTACATCATCGTTTACATGTAGCAAGATTCATACCGATTGAACTTTGCTATCCATCCACTGATTTTTGACACGTAGTTTGACACTTGCAGTGTTGTCAAGTGTCAATTGGATGGAAAAACCATTCAAAATTTAGACTATCAACTGGATAATGTCACGGGCAAAGTATAAACTAAACTGTACACCGTAGTGTTCATGTAGCAAGGTCCTTACCGATTGAACATTGCTTTTTGTACACTTATTTTTCACACGTTGTTTGACACTTGCATTGTTTTCAAGTGTTAATTGGATGGGAAAACTGTTTGAAATTTAAACTGTCCAACTAGGTAATGTCACGTGGGAAAGGGTAAACTATAGTGTACACTATAGTATACTTGTAGCAAGGTTCTTATTGATTGAACTTTACTATTTGTACATTAATTTTAGACATGTTGTTTTACGCTTGTATTGTTGTCCAGTATCAATTGGATGGGAAAACTATTTTAAATTTAAACTTTCCAACAGGATAATGTCACGTGGCAAAGTATAAATTAAAGTGTACACCATAGTGTACATGCAGTAAGGTTCATACCTATTGAACTTTCCTATATGTACACTAATTTTCGACACGTTGTTTGACACTTGCATTATCATCAATTGTCAATTGGATGGAAAAATTATTTGAAATTTAAACTGTCTAGTAGGGTAATGTCACGTGGCAAAGTGTAAACTAAAGTGTACACCATAGTGTACGTGTAGCCTGGTTCATACAGATTGAACTTTGCTATTTGTACACAGTTTTTGACACGCTGTTGGACACTTGCATTGTTGTCAAGTGTCAATTGGATGAGCAAACTATTTGAAATTTAAACTGTCCAATAGGGTAACGTCACGTGGCAAAGTGTAGACTAAAGTGTACACCATAGTGTACATGTATCATGGATCATACAAAGCGAACATTGCTATTTGTACACTAATTTTTAACACGCTGTTTGACACTTGTATTGTTGTCGAGTGTCAATTGGACGGAAAAAATGTTCGAAATTTATACTGTCCAACAGCGTAATGTCATGTGGCAAAGTGTAAACTAAAGTGTACACCATAGTGTAAATGTTGCAAGGTTTCTACCGATAGAACTTTGCTATATGTGCACTAATTTTTGACACGTTGTTTAATACTTGCATTTCCATCAAGTGTCAATTGGACTAAAAAACTACTTGAAATTTAAACTTTCCAGTAGGGTAATGTCACGTGACAAAGTATAAACTAAAGTGTACACTATAGTGTACATGTAGCATGGTTCATACATATTGAAATTTGCTGTTTGTACACAGATTTTTGACACGTTGTTTGATACTTGCATTGTTGTCAAGTCTCAATTGGATGGAAAAACTGTTGGAAATTTATACTATCTAACTGGTTAACATCACGTGCAAAGCGTAAACTAAAGTTTATGCCTTAGTGTACAAGCAACAAGGTCCTTACTGATCGAACTTTGCTATTTGTAAACTGATTTTTAACACGTTGTTTGACACTTGTATTGTTGTCGAGTGTCAATTGGATGGAAAAACTGTTTGAAATTTATACTCTCCAACAGCATAATATCATGTGACAAAGTGTAAACTAAAGTGTACACCATAGTGTAAATGTTGCAAGGTTTTTACCGATTGAACTTTGCTATATGTACACTAATTT
>NW_019233396.1:0-2521 GCF_002742605.1 Olea europaea var. sylvestris
GAATTAGACTAGCAATTCGCCAAAAACAAACAAACCCGAAGTTATCATGAAATCAAAAACCACTTTTCATTAGCTCGATTACATTCGAATTTGACTGGGAATTCGCAAAAAATGAACACATTTGAAGTTATGAAGAAATCAAAAGCCACTTTTCATTGGCTCGATTACAATCGAATAAGACTAGCAATTCGCCAAAAATGAACAAACTCGAAGTTATCGTGAAATAAAAAATCACTCTTTATTGGCTTGATTTGCAATTGAATTAGCCTAATAATTCGCCAAAAATGAACAAACCCGAAGTTACCATGAAATCAAAAATCACTTTCATTGGCCTCATTCCGATCGAATTAGACTAGCAATTCGCCGAAAATCTACAAACCTAAAGTTATCATGAAATCAAAAACCACTTTTCATTCGCTCGTTTCCAAACAAATTAGATTAGCAATTTGCTAAGAACGAGAAAATCCTAAGTTATCATGAAATCAAAAACCACATTTCATTGGATCGATTCAAATCAAATCGGACTAGCAATTCGCCAAAAAAGAACAAACCCAAAGTTATCATAAAACCAAAAATGACTTTTCATTAGCTTGATTCCGATCAAATTAGACTAGCAATTCGCCAAAAATGAACAAACCCAAAGTTTTCACGAAATAAAAAACCACTTTTCATTAGCTTGATTCCAATCGAATTAGACTAGCTATTCGCCAAAAATGAACAAACCTGAAGTTATCATGAAATCAAAACCCTCTTTTCATATGCTCAATTCCAATCGAATTAGACTTGCAATTCGTAAGAAATGAACACACCCGAAGTTATCAAGAAATCAAAAACCACTTTTCATTGGCTCGATTACAATCAAATTAGACTAGCTGTTCGCAAAAATTAACAAACCCAAAGTTATCATGAAATCAAAAACCACTTTAGTGGTTCGATTCCAATCGAATTAGACTAGTAATTCGCCAAAAAGATCATACCCGAAGTTATCATGAAATCAAAACCCTCTTTTCATTGGCTCGATTCCAATCAAATTAGACTTGCAATTCTCAAAAAATGAACACACCAGAAGTTATCAAGAAATCAAAAACCACTTTTCATTGGCTCGATTACAATCGAATTAGACTAGCAGTTCGCAAAAAATGAACAAACCCGAAGTTATCATGAAATCGAAAACCACTTTTTAGTGGATCGATTCCAATCGAATTAGACTAGCAATTCGCCAAAAATGAACAGACCTGAAGTTATCAAGAAATAAAAATCACTCTTCATTGGCTTGATTCCAATTGAATTAGCCTAGCAATTCACCAAAAATGAACAAACCTGAGTTTATCATGAAATCAAAAACCACTTTTCATTCGCTCAATTCCAGACGAATTAGACTTACAATTCGCCAAGAACAAATAAATCCTAAGTTATCATGAAATCAAAAAATATTTTTCATAGGCTCGATTACAATCGAATTTGACTTGCAATTCGCAAAAAATGAACACACCCGAAGTTATCAAGAAATCAAAAACCACTTCTCATTGGCTCAATTACAATCGAATTTGACTAGCAATTCGCAAAAAAGAACAAACCCGAAGTTATCATGAAATCAAAAACCACTTTTCCGTGGATCGATTCCAATCGAATTAGACTAGCAATTGGCCAAAAACGAACAAACCTAAATTTATCATGAAATCAAAAACCACTTTTCATTCGCTCGATTCCAACCAAATTAGATAGCAATTTGCCAAGAACGAGCAAATCCAAAGTTATCATGAAATCAAAAACCACATTTCATTGGATCGATTCAAATCGAATTAGACTAGCAATTCGTCAGAAAAGAACAAACTCGAAGTTATCATAAAATCAAAAATGACTTTTCACTGGCTTGATTCCAATCAAATTAGAGTAGCAATGTGCCAAGAATGAACAAACCCGAAGTTTTCACGAAATCAAAAACCCCTTTTCATTGGCTCGATTCCAGTCGAATTAGACTAACTATTCGCCAAAAACGAACAAACTCGAAGTTATCATGAAATCAAAACCCTCTTTTCATTGGCTTGATTCCAATCGAATTAGACTTGTAATTCGCAAAAAATGAACACACCCGAAGTTATCAAGAAATCAAAAACCACTTTTCATTGGCTCGATTACAGTCAAATTAGTCTAGCAATTCGCAAAAAACGAATAAACCCGACGTTATCATGAAATCAAAAGCCACTTTTCAGTGGATCGATTCAAATTGAATTAGACTAGCAATTCGCCAAAAACGAACAAAACTGAAGTTATCAAGAAATCAAAAATCACTCTTCATTGGCTCGATTCCAATTGAATTAGCCTAGCAATTCGCCAAAAATGAACAAACATGAAGTTATCATGAAATCAAAAAGCACTTTTCGATTCTAGATGAATTAGACAAGAAATTTGCCAAGAATGAACAAATCATACGTTACCATGAAATCAAAAAACACTTTACATAGGCTCAATTACAATCGAATTTGACTAGCAATTCACATAAAACGAACACACCCAAAGT
>NW_019233397.1:0-2520 GCF_002742605.1 Olea europaea var. sylvestris
GAAATATGAAAATAGAAGGAGAATATTATAATGGAAGAGAACATATAAATACAGCAAATATATTAATAGATACAGAAGTTAGTAAATATCATATAACTTCAATTAGAAATAAAGGTTTAATAACTCATAAAAATGAGTCATATAAGTATGTAAATTTTGATGGACAAATACATATTACATATTTAGAAGTTAAGGTACCAGTAAAAATAGGAGGAATAGATCTTTTAGTACCATATTACATAGATAAGAGTATGGATATAAATCCCCATATACTTTTAGAATGAGTTCTCTAAATGAATTAGAAGATTATAGTATAAAAAGATAAGGATTATATATTGTTCATAATGGACAAACTACATTATGTAAAAAAATTAGATGAATAATCAGATAAATTTTTCATTAGCTGTGTATATACAAATTACTATTGTAGAAACAAATATAACAACTTGTACTTTAATAGATACAGGAAGTGATGTAACAATATTTAAAAAAATTTTAATAAAATTATGGAATAATAATAGTAATATAAAAATAATTGGAGTTACAGGAGAAAGTACTCAAATAATTAATAGTGCTGATAAAGTTAGTATAATTTTTGGAAATAAACAATTAACAATAAATAAAATTTATAAATATGATAAATTAGAAAGTGATATATCATTAGGAAATGATTTTATACAACAATTTCAATATTATAAACAAAATAATTATATGATAATACTACAAACACCTTGTGGACACTTATTAAAAATCCCTAGAGAATTTAAATCTTATAGAATTCAACCAACACAGCGTAGTGATAAATGGGAGAAAAAACCAATTATATATAATGAAATAAAAAATAAAAGAATATTATATAAAAAAGTTCTAAAAACAGGAATTGAAATGAATATAGAAAAAATAATTGAACAACTAGAAAAAGTTTATGGAGAAAATCCATTATTATTTTGGAAACCACATAACCCAAAAAGTAAAATAGAATTAACAGAAAATATTATAATAAGAGTCAGACCAATGATGTATACTATAGAAAATACACAATAATTTAAAAATCAGATAAAAGAATTGTTAGAATAAAAACTTATTAGACTTTGTAACGGACCTCATAGTAGTCCAACCTTTATGGTTATGAAACATTCTGAACAAATTAGAGGAAAAGCTAGGATGGTCATAAATTATAAAGAATTGAACAAATATACTAAATTTGATGGTTACTTTCTATCAAATAAGGAAGTTTTAATAAATCTTGCAAGAGGAAAACAATATTATTCTAAATTTGATTGTAAATCAGGATTTTGGCAAATAAAAATGGAAGAAGATAGTATACAATATACTGCATTTAGCACACCTCAAGAAAAATATGAATGGTTAGTTATGTCATTTGGTTTAAGAAATGCACCACAAATATATCAAAGAAAGATGGATAATATATTTAAAAAGTTTAATGAATTTCTAATTGTTTATATAGATGGTATATTAATATGTTCTAATAGTAAAGAAGAATATATAAATCATTTAATTCAATTTATTAACGAATGTAAAAGAGAAGGAATTGAACTATCTAAAAAGAAATCAATAATATAAAAACAAGAGATAGACTTTCTTGAATTATCAATAGATAGAAGATGGATAAAATTATAGACTCATATATCCAAAAAGACAGAAAGTTTTTCAAATAAATTAGAATCCAAAAAATAAATACAAAAAATTTTAGGATGTTTAAATTATGCAGAAGGATTTAGTGAAAATCTTTCTAAGAAAATACATAAAATCCAAATTTTACTTAGATAAATTAGAATCCAAAGAACAAATACAAAAATTTTAGGATGGAATTAAAAACATACGGAAATAGTTAAATCATTAAAAGAAGAATTCAAAAATTTACCAAAATTAAGATTATCAGATGAAAAAAATAATTTGATTATTAATACAGATGCTTCAGATAAATATTGGGCTGCAATATTAAAAACAGATCTAAATGAAATTTGTAGGTATTCAAGTGAAACCTTTAACCAAGTAGAAATAAATTATACTACTCATGAGAAAGAATTACTATCAATTATTAGAGGAATAAAGAAGTTCTCATTATTTTTATTATCCAAGAAATTTACTGTTGAGACTGATAATTCTCAAATTGCAGGATTAGTCAGGAATAAACTACCATCAGAATCTCAATACGGAAGACTCCATAAATGGTAAGCTTATTTAACATTTTATAATTTTGATATAGTCTATATTAAATGAGTTAATAATTTTTTTGCAAATTTTCTCAACAGAAACATAGAATTTGATGATGGATAAAATCAAGGTCATAGAATTATACCAATCTATCCTATATATATAACAAAAGGCAAACTTTCTTAATAAAGAATCTGAAAATATAAACTCTGGATCAACCCAAATCTCAAAAATGTTCAACTCAAATATAAGAATACTATTGAATATCACTACTGAGCATCATAAATATGCCATAAAACTCAAAAATCAAGTTGATGCTATTGCAACACAACTAAAAGATAA
>NW_019233398.1:0-2520 GCF_002742605.1 Olea europaea var. sylvestris
AACGCAAGTGTCAAACAACATGTCAAAAATCAGTGTACAAATAACAAAGTTCAATCGGTAAGAACCATGCTACATGTACACTACGGTGTACACCTTAATTTTCACTTTACCATGTGACCTTAGCCTGTTGGACAGTTTAAATTTCACACAGTTTTTCCATCCAATTGACACTTGACAACAATGCAAGTCTCAAACAATGTATCAGAAATCAGTGTACAAATAGCAAAGTTCAATAGGTAAGAACCTTGTAAAATGTACACTTTAGTTTAAATTTCTAACAATTTTCCCCTCGAATTGGCACTTGACAACAATGCAAGTGTCAAAAACGTGTCGAAAATTAGAGTACAAATAACAACGTTCAATCGGTAAGGACCCTGCTACATGTACATTATGGTGTACACTTTATTTTACACTTTGCCACGTGACATAACCCTATAGGACACTGTAAATTTCAAATAGTTTTCCCATCGACTGACACTTGACAACAAAGCAAGTGTCAAACAATGTGTCAAAAATTAGTGTACAGATAGCAAAGTTCAATCGATAAGAACCTTACTACATATACACTTTAGTTTACACTTCGCCACGTGACCTTACCCTACTAGACAGTTTAAATTTATAACAATTTTCCCATCCAATTAACACTTGACAACAATGCAACCATTAAACAACGCGTCGAAAATCAGTGTACAAAAAGCAAAGTTCAATCGGTAAGGACCTTGCTAAATGGAAACTATGGTGTACACTTTAGTTTACACTTTGCCACGTGACATTACCTTGTTGGACGATTTAAATTTCCGATAGTTTTCCCATCCTATTGACACTTGACAACAATGCAAGTGTCAAACAACATGTCAAAAATCGGTGTACAATTAGCAAAGTACAATCGGTAAGGACCT
This sequence comes from Olea europaea var. sylvestris, assembly GCF_002742605.1. Taxonomy (NCBI): domain Eukaryota; kingdom Viridiplantae; phylum Streptophyta; class Magnoliopsida; order Lamiales; family Oleaceae; genus Olea; species Olea europaea. Next base: position 900 of record NW_019233398.1, read on the forward strand.
TTCTACATGTATACTATGGTGTATACTTTAGCTTACACTTTACCACATGACATTACCCAATAGGACAGTTTAAATTTCAAACAGTTTTCCAATCCAATCGACACTTGACAAGAATGCAGGTGTCAACCAACGTGTCAAAAATCAGTGTACAAATAGCAAAGTTCAATCGATTAGAAATTTGCTACATGTACACTATGGTGTACACCTTAGTTTTCACTTTGTCATGTGACCTTACACTGTTGGATAGTTTAAATTTCTAACAATTTTCCCATCCAATTGACACTTGACAACTATGCATGTGTCAAACAACGTGTAAAAAAATAGTGTCCAAATAGCAAAGTTCAATCGGTAAGAACCTCGCCACATATACACTATGGTGTACACTTTAGTTTACACTTTGCCACGTGACATTACCCTGTAGGATAGTTTAAATTTCAAATAGTTTTTACATCCAATTAATACTTCACAACAATGTAAGTGTCAAGCAACGTGTCAAAAATCAGTGTACAAATAGCAAATTTTAATCGGTAAGAACCTTGCTACATGTACACTATGGTGTACACTTTACTTTACACTTCGCCACGTAACATTACCCTATTGGACAGTTTAAATTTCAAACAGTTTTTTGATCCCAATTGGCACTTGACAACAATGCAAGTGTCAAACAACGTATCAAAAATCAGTGCACAAATAGCAAAGTTCAAACGGTAAGAACCTTGCTACATGTACACTATGTTGTACACACTTAAGTTTATATTTTGCCACGTGACATTATCCTGTTGGACAGTTTAAATTTCAAATAGTTATCCGATCCAAATGAACCCTTGTCAAGAATTCAAGTGTCAAACAACGTATCAAAAATCAGTGTACAAATAGCAAAGTTCAAACGGTAAGAACCTTGCTACATGTACACTATGGTGTACACACTAAAGTTTACACTTTGCCATGAGACATTATCCTGTTGGACAGTTTAAATTTCAAACAGTTTTTCCATCCAATTGACACTTGACAACAATGCAAGTGTCAAAAGACGTGTCAAAAGTCAGTGTACAAATAGTAAAGTTCAATCGATAAGAACCTTGCGACATGTACGCTATGGTGTACACTTTAGTATACACTTTACCACGTGACATTGCCCTGATGGACAGTTTAAATTTCAAACTATTTTCTCATCTAATTGAAAATTGACAACAATGGAAGTGTCAAACAACGTGTCGAAAATCTGTGTGCAAATAGCAAAGTTCGATCGGTAAGAACCTTACTATATGTAAACCATGGTGTACACTTTAGTTTACACTTTGCCACGTGAAATAACCCTGTTGGACAGCTTAAATTTCAAACAGTTTTCAGTCCAATTGACACTTGACAACAATGCAAGTGTCAAACAACATTTCAAAAATCAGTCACAAATAGAAAAGTTCAATAGATAAGAACCTTGCTACATATAGATTATGGTGTACACCTTAGTTTATACTTTGCCACGTAACATTACTCTATTGGACAGTTTAAATTTCAAACAGTTTTCCCATCGAATTGACACTTGACAACAATGCAAGTTACAAACAACGTGTCGAAAATCAGTGTACAAGTAGCAGAGTTCATTCGGTAAGGACCATGCTAC
>NW_019233399.1:0-2520 GCF_002742605.1 Olea europaea var. sylvestris
CGGACACCGTGTGCAAAAGTTATGCTCAATTCTTCGTCTGCCGACTCTCCAAGCATTCTAAATATACATGCGCTCATTCTTTCAAAAAATGGCCAAAATCCCTTGTACATCATGACGAAGTAGTGAGTTCAATCTAAAACGGTCGCTACATTTCCAAAAAGTTCTTATGGGCCCAAAACGGGCACCGTGTGCAAAAGTTACGCTCATTTCTTTGTACGCCGACAATCCAAGTGTTCCAAATATGCAAGTGCTCATTTTTTCGAAAAATGGCCGAAATCCGTCGTATGTCACAACGAAGTGGTGAGTTCAATCCAAAACGGTCGCATTTCAAAAAACTTCTTATGGGCCCAAAGCGGACACCGTGCGCAAAAGTCACGCTCAATTCTTCGTCCACCGACTATCCAGGCGTTCTAAATACACGAGCGCTCATTCTTTCGAAAAAGGGCCAAAATCCCTCGTACGTCACGACGAAGTAGTGAGTTGAATCCAAAACGGTCGCTACATTTCGAAAAAGTACTTATGCGACCAAAACGGGCGCCGTGCGCAAAAGTTACGCTCAATTCTTCGTACGCCGACAATCCAAGCGTTCCAAATATGCAAGTGCTCATTCTTTCAAAAAATGGCCGAAATCCCTAGTACGTCACGACGAAGTGGTGAGTTCAATCCAAAACGGTCGCTACATTTCCAAAAAGTTCTTGTGGGCCAAAAATGGACACCGTGTGCAAAAGTTACGCTCAATTCTTCGTCCGCCGACTCTCCAAGCGTTCTAAATATGCAAGTGCTCATTCTTTCGAAAAATCGCCAAAATCCCTCGTACGTCGCGACGAAGTGGTGAGTTAAATCCAAAACGGTCGCTACATTTCCAAAAACTTCTTATGGGCCCAAAGCGAACACCGTGTGCAAAAGTTACGCTCAATTCCTCGTCCGCCGACTCTCGAAGCGTTCTAAATATACAAGCATTCATTCTTTCAAAAAATGGCTAAAATCCCACTCACGACAAGATGAAGTTGTGTGTTCAATCCAAAACGGTTGCTGCATTTCCAAAAAGTACTTATGGGCCCAAAACGAACACCGTGTGCAAAAGTTATGCTCAATTATTCGTACGCCGACAATCCAAGCGTTCCAAATATGCAAGTGCTCATTCTTTCGAAAAATGGCCAAAAACCCTCTTACGTCACGATGAAGTGGTGTGTTCAATCCAAAACGGTCCCTACATTCTCGAAAAGTACTTATGGGCCCAAAACGGACACCGTGTGTAAAAGTTACGCTCAATTCTTCGTACGTCGACAATCCAAGCGTTACAAATATGCAAGTGCTCATTCTTTCGAAAAATGGTCGAAATCCCTAATACGTCACTACGAAGTGGTGAGTTCAATCTAAAACGGCCGCTACATTTCCAAAAAAGTTCTTGTGGGCCAAAAAAGGACACCGTGTGCAAAAGTTACGCTCAATTCTTCGTCCGCCGACTCTCCAAGCGTTCTAAATACACAAGCGCTCATTCTTTCAAAAAATGGCCAAAATCCCTCGTACGTCACGATGAAGTAGTGAGTTCAATCCAAAACGGTCGCTACATTTTGAAAATGTACTTATGAGCCCAAAACGGGCACCGTGTGCAAAAGTTACGCTCAATTCTTCGTACGCATACAATCCAAGCGTTCCAAATATGCAAGTGCCCATTCTTTCAAAAAATGGCAAAAATCCCTAGTACGTCACGATGAAGTGGTGAGTTCAATCCAAAACGGTCGCTACATTTCCAAAAAGTTCTTGTGGGCCAAAAACGGACACCATGTGCAAAAGTTACGCTCAATTCTTAGTCCCCCCACTTTCCAAGCGTTCAAAATATGAAAGTGCTCATTCTTTCGAAAAATCGCCAAAATCCCTCGTACGTCGTGACGAAGTGGCGAGTTAAATCCAAAACGATGGCTACATTTCCAAAAACTTCTTATGGGCCCAAAGCGAACACCGTGTGCAAAAGTTACGCTCAATTCTTCGTCCGCCGACTCTCCCAGCGTTCTAAATATACAAGCGCTCATTCTTTCAAAAAATAGCTAAATCCCTCGTACGTCACGATGAAGTAGTGAGTTAAATCCAAAACGGTCGCTACATTTCCAAAAAGTACTTATGGGCCCAAAACGGGCACCGTGTGCAAAAGTTACGCTCAATTCTTTGTCCGTCGACTCTCCAAGCGTTCTAAATATACAAGCGCTCATTCTTTCGAAAAATGACCAAAATTCCTCGTACGTCATGATGATGTTTTGAGTTCAATCCAAAAGGGTCGCTACATTTCCAAAAAGTAATTATAGGCCCAAAACGGACACCGTGTGCAAAAGTTACGCTCAATTCTTCGTACGCCGACAATCCAAGCGTTCCAATTATTCAAGTGCTCATTTTTTCGAAAAATGGCCGAAATCCCTCATACGTCACGATGAAGTGGTGCGTTCAATCCAAAACGATCGCTACATTTCCAAAAATTTCTTATGGGTCCAAAGCGGACACCGTGTGCAAAAGTTATGCTCAATT
>NW_019233400.1:0-2520 GCF_002742605.1 Olea europaea var. sylvestris
AATAAAAATAAAAAGAATATTATGTTCAAAATTGTTAAATTAAATAATCGTAAAATATATATTCGAGATTGACTTGTTTACTATGTCTTTTATGACCTCTTTTACAATTAATTTTTTTAAACCAAACTCTAGCTCTTTCTAGATAGGGACTAGTGTTTCATGAAACACAATGAGTGGCTTCTCTTTAGGGAACTTTGATTGGAAACACTTTTGATGGGAATAAACTATTACTATTGGAAGATGAACTATTACTATTGGAATCTCACATATTTCTTGCTTCTTGATTGGAGCCTTTTCTTCCTATGTGTACATTGCAATGCACCATCATCTAGTGATGTATGAATGGTTTGATATAGTTCATATTTTGTGAGTAAATATATTTTTGTGTTCAACTTAATATTTTTTATTTTCGAAAATGGATCCACGAGTCTAAAGAAGATGTCACGTAAACATATAGTAACATAACTATACATTGTTTAAAATGGTAAAGGACTATGGATGCATTATTTGATTGAAACTTTACAAATGGAAAGAATAAATATCATAACTTTAAATATAACAATCTTTACATGAAAAAAGAAACTACAATAAGTTTTGAGCTCTATTTATTCTCCCCTTAATTCCCACCATCAAGTAGCATGCTTCAAAAAGTCTTATTAAATTTTGATATATTAGTAAAAATCAATATTTTGAGAATTAAAGCATAAAATTTTTGCTTTTGAAATAGTTCTAGTGTAACTCCGTGTTTTTTCTAGTGAAAGAATGGTCTCTTGTCCTCTGATGATCCTGCAAAAAGAGGCTGGGACTCCCTTCCTCGTTTTACCTCTGGTGTGAGAGTCAGTAATTGTTTTTAGATAGAGGATTTTAAAGAAATGCAGTAGTGACAGATAAAAGAATTTTTTCTGGAAAAAGAAAGAACCCCTTTAGCTGACACGCCCATAGAATATTTATAAGCGTTTGGTATCACGTAACCATTGGGCAGTTGCCATCCACCTGTCCTTATCAATCTAGCATCATGTAACCGTCGGGCAGTTTTCATCCACGTGTCCTCATGAGACTTGCCCGCTCTTCAGACGGTTTTTTTCATTTATTTGGTTACCCAGGTAGTGGATTTAATAATAACCATTCGGTTGGTTGTTGACCGATTCCAATGTTATTCGGGTAGACGGCGATCGCTTCACACGTGGCGGGGGTCGGATTAGCATAGTAATTAGCGCTCTAATATGACGAGCAACACCTGACATGCCAAAGCTATTTGTACCTTACAAGAAAGCGAAGGTAGCATCGGTCGAGCTGACACAATGGTAGTCGTCATATCATGATAGGCTACCCGACATAGCAGGGGTCACTCTCTCTACCAGTCGTCCTAATCAATTATTTGAACCACATGATATCAGCTTTGTTTTAATTACTTTTTACGTTGAAAAGTTAATGATTTACTGATGTTTTATATTCACCTATATATGTTTCTCGATTACAATATGTTAATGCATATTGCATATGCTACAAAATGAAAATTGAAAAACCAAAACAACGACAAACAGAAATCAATCGTTGTCTCAATATCAATTTTTTGTGCCTCAAAGGTATTGTATATTTATGGGATTTTGTATATGATGAAATTGTAAGTCAAGCGAGAAGTAATGGAAATATGTTTGACAACTATGTTTTAAATAGGTTTTATCCATGTAATTATCTATTATCTGTGGAACCACTTCATGGGTCAACGGTCAACCAATCTACCCTATCAAGCTCAATTGATCCCACTGAAGCTGAACAATATTGCCATTAATTAAGATTTTCTAGAAGCTTTGGTTATACTAGAATGAGACGCATGAGACTTTTTTTTCAGCCAAATAATTTTCTTCACAAACATTCATTCCTATCAAAATTGAACTTTAACCTATCATAAATTGAATGTCTATAATTATTTTCTAAAATTAAATAGGCATGACTTATATTTAAAATTTTATTATTATTTTCTAAAAATTTTTGTAGTCGAAGAAAAGCCCCCCTATTGTAGCATATTTCAACTATTATGACACTGTAAGAGAAAGGGATTGCTCTATAACAGGGCTCGTTTTGACTGCATACAAAGAAATTTTTGTAGATGGGAGACGAGCTAAAAATTATAATTTAGTCTTCCATATTATTTGGACTAACTTTTTGTTCCCAATTCATTTAGCCAACAACTTGCCAATTTTCCTCTCTTTTTCTTTTATCTCCCCATTTCATGTAGAAAAAATGCAACACAAATGGACAATAATATCCAACCCTTTAACATGCAACACTTTTTTTTTCAACAAAATAAATGTTAGGCAAGCATAAATAGTGAAAGCCCATCTATTGTAATCACAGTCAAAAAGATTATTAGTGACTTTTCCAAGAGAAATTATCGATGCGGATCATGAAATGGAGATGATAATGAGTTTGAGGTTGAATGTGTGGTTGGAGTTATAATTTGACATTGATTGAGTATTAGAACTAATTTTTAATTTTCTAATAAATGTTTTCCAAACG
>NW_019233401.1:0-2520 GCF_002742605.1 Olea europaea var. sylvestris
AAATCCCTCATACGTCACGACGAAGTTGGGAGTTCAATCCAAAACAATCGCAACATTTCCAAAAAGTACTTATGGTCCCAAAAAGAACACTGGGTGCAAAAGTTGCGCTCTATTCTTCGTACGTCGACAATCTAAGCGTTCCAAATATGCAAGTGCTCATTCTTTCGAAAAATGGCCGAAATCCCTCGTACGTCACGACGAAGTTGTGAGTTCATCCCAAAACTATCGCTACATTTCCAAAAAGTACTTATGGGCCCGAAACGAACACTTCTTGCAAAAGTTACGCTCAATTCTTCGTACGCCGACTATCCAAGTGTTCCAAATATGCAAGGGCTCATTCTTTCGAAAAATAACCGAAATCCCTCGTACGTCACGACGAAGTTGTGAGTTCATCCCAAAACTATCGCTACATTTCCAAAAAGTACTTATGGGCCCGAAACGAACACTTCTTGCAAAAGTTACGCTCAATTCTTCGTACGCCGACTATCCAAGTGTTCCAAATATGCAAGGGCTCATTCTTTCGAAAAATAACCGAAATCCCTCGTACGTCACGACGAAGTTGTGAGTTCATCCCAAAACTATCGCTACATTTCCAAAAAGTACTTATGGGCCCGAAACGAACACTTCTTGCAAAAGTTACGCTCAATTCTTCGTACGCCGACTATCCAAGTGTTCCAAATATGCAAGGGCTCATTCTTTCGAAAAATAACCGAAATCCCTCGTACGTCACGACGAAGTTGTGAGTTCAATCCAAAAGGGTCGCTACATTTCCAAAAAGGACTTACGGGCCTAAAATGGACACCGGGTGCAAAGGTTTCGCTCAATTCTTCGTACGTCGACAATCCAAGTGTTCCAAATATGCAAGTGCTCATTCTTTCGAAAAATAACCGAAATCCCTCATACGTCACGAAGAAGTTGTGAGTGAAATCGTAAACGATCGCTATATTTCCAAAAAGGACTTACGGGCCCAAAATGGACACCGGGTGCAAAAGTTACGCTAAATTCTTTGTACGCCGACAATCCAAGCGTTCCAAATATGCAAGTGCTCACACTTTCGAAAAATGACCGAAATCCCTGATACGCCACGAGGAAGTGGTGAGTTCAATCCAAAAGGGTCGCTACATTTCCGAAAAGTACTTATGGGCCCAAAACGGACACGTGTGCAAAAGTTACGCTCAATTCTTCGTACGCCGACAATCCAAGCGTTCCAAATATGCAAGTGCTCATTCTTTCGAAAAATAACCGAAATCCCTCATACGTCACGAAGAAGTTGTGAGTGAAATCGTAAACGATCGCTACATTTCCAAAAAGGACTTACGGGCCCAAAATGGACACCGGGTGCAAAAGTTACGCTCAATCCTTGGTACGCCGACAATCCAAGCGTTCCAAATATGCAAGTGCTCATTCTTTCGAAAAATGGCCAAAATCCCTCATGCGCCACGACGAAGTGGTGAGTTCAGTCCAAAACGGTCGCTACATTTCCAAAAAGTACTTATGGTCCCAAAACGGACACCGTGTGCAAAAGTTACGCTCAATTCTTAGTCCGTCGACAATCCAAGCGTTCCAAATATGCAAGTGCTCATTCTTTCGAAAAATGGCCAAAATCCCTCATGCGCCACGACGAAGTTGTGAGTTAAATCAAAAACGGTCGCTACATTTCCAAAAAGGACTTACGGGCCCAAAACGGACACCGGGTGCAAAAGTTACGCTCAATCCTTGGTACGCCGACAATCCAAGCGTTCCAAATATGCAAGTGCTCGTTCTTTTGAAAAATGGCCAAAATCCCTCATACGTCACGACGAAGTTGGGAGTTCAATCCAAAATGGTCGCTACATTTCCAAAAAGTACTTAATGTCCCAAAACGGACACCGTGTGCAAAAGTTACGCTCAATTCTTCGTACGCCGACAATCCAAGCGTTCCAAATATGCAAGTGCTCGTTCTTTTGAAAAATGGCCAAAATCCCTCATACGTCACGACGAAGTTGGGAGTTCAATCCAAAATGGTCGCTACATTTCCAAAAAGTACTTAATGTCCCAAAACGGACACCGTGTGCAAAAGTTACGCTCAATTCTTCGTACGCCGACAATCCAAGCGTTCCAAATATGCAAGTGCTCGTTCTTTTGAAAAATGGCCAAAATCCCTCATACGTCACGACGAAGTTGGGAGTTCAATCCAAAATGGTCGCTACATTTCCAAAAAGTACTTATGGTCCCAAAACGGACACCGGGTGCAAAAGTTGCACTCAATTCTTCGTACGTCGACAATCCAAGCGTTCCAAATATGCAAGTGCTCATTCTTTCAAAAAATGGCCGAAATCCCACATACGTCACGACAAGGTTATGACTTCAATCCAAAACGGTCGCTACATTTCCAAAAAGTACTTAATGTCCCAAAACGGACACCGTGTGCAAAAGTTACGCTCAATTCTTCGTACGCCGGCAGTCCAAGCGTTCCAAATATGCAAGTGCTTAGTCTTTCGAAAAATGGCCAAAATCCCTCATACGTCACGACGAAGTTGG
>NW_019233402.1:0-2519 GCF_002742605.1 Olea europaea var. sylvestris
TCTGTCAAATTTGAGCCCATTCCTACACCGTCGCGAAAAATGACGAAAATGCCCTGGCGCGATTTTTGTTTCCCATGTATCAGTCAAATTTTAGCCGATTCCGAGGCCATCGCGAAAAATGACGAAATTGCCCCGGCGCGATTTTTGTTTCCCATCGATCAGCCAAATTTTAGCCGATTCCGAGGCCGTCGTGAAAAATGACGTAATTGCCCCCGGCGCGATTTTTGTTTGCGATCAATCAGCCAAATTTGGGCCCATTCCAACACCGTTGCGAAAAATGACGGAATTACCCCCGGCGCGATTTTTTTTTTATCAATCAGTCAAATTTGAGCCCATTCTGACGCCGTAGCGAAAAATGACGAAATTGCCCACGGCGGGATTTTTTTTCCGATTAATCTGTCAAATTTTAGCCGATTCCGACACCGTTGCGAAAATTGAAGAAAATGCCCTCGGCGCGATATTTGTTTCCGATCAATCAGCCAAATTTGGGCCCATTCCGACACCGTCGCGAAAAAATGACGAAGTTGCCCCCGGCGCGATTATTATATCCGATCAATCAGTCAAATTTTTACCCATTCCGACACCGTCGCGAAAAATGGCGAAATTGCCCCCGGGCCCGATTTTTGTTTCCGATCAATCAGCCAAATTTGGGCCCATTCCGACGCCGTCGCGAAAAATGACGAAAATGCCCGCGGCGCGGTTTTTTTTTCGATTAATCTGTCAAATTTTAGCCGATTCCGACACCGTCGCGAAAAATGACGAAATTGCCCCCGGCGCGATTTTTGTTTCCGATCAATCTGTCAAATTTGAGCCCATTCCTACACCGTCGCGAAAAATGACGAAAATGCCCTGGCGCGATTTTTGTTTCCCATGTATCAGCCAAATTTTAGCCTATTCCGAGGCCATCGCGAAAAATGACGATATTAACCCCTGCGCGATTTTTGTTTCCGATCAATCAGTCAAATTTGAGCCCATTCCGACACCGTCGCGAAAAATGACGAAAATGCCCTGGCGCGATTTTTGTTTCCCATGTATCAGCCAAATTTTAGCTGATTCCGAGGCCGTCCCGAAAAATGACGAAATTACCCCCGGTGCGATTTTTGTTTCCCATCGATCAGCCAAATTTTAGCCGATTCCGAGGCCGTCGCAAAAAATGACGAAATTGCCCCCGGCGCGATTTTTGTTTCCGATCAAACATCCAAATTTGGGCCATTCCAACACCGTCGCGTAAAACGACGAAATTTACCCCGGCGCGATTTTTTTTTCCGATCAATCAGTCAAATTTGAGCCCATTCCGACCCCGTCGCGAAAAATGACGAAAATGCCCTGGCGCGATTTTTGTTTCCCATGTATCAGCCAAATTTTAGCCGATTCCGAGGCCGTCGCGAAAAATGACGAAATTGCCCCCGGCGCGATTTTTGTTTCCGATCAAACATCCAAATTTGGGCCATTCCAACACCGTCGCGTAAAACGACGAAATTTACCCCGGCGCGATTTTTTTTTCCGATCAATCAGTCAAATTTGAGCCCATTCCGACGCCGTCGCGGAAAATGACGAAATGGCCCTCGGAGCGTTTTTTTCCGATCAATCAGCCAAATTTGAGCCCATTCCGACACCGCCGCTGAAAATGACGAAAATGCCCTGGCGCGATTTTTGTTTCCCATGTATCAGCCAAATTTTAGCCGATTCCGAGGCCGTCGCGAAAAATGACAAAATTGCCCCCGGCGCGATTTTTGTTTCCCATCGATCAGCCAAATTTTAGCCGATTCCGAGGCCGTCGTGAAAAATGACGAAATTGCCCCCGGCGCGATTTTTGTTTCCGATCAATCAGCCAAATTTGGGCCCATTCCAACACCGTTGCAAAAAATGACGGAATTACCCCCGGCGCTATTTTTTTTGATCAATCAGTCAAATTTGAGCCCATTCCGACGCCGTCGCGAAAAATGACGAAATTGCCCGCGGCGCGATTTTTTTTCCGATTAATCTGTCAAATTTTAGCCGATTCCGACACCATCGCGAAAAATGACGAAAATGCCCCGGCGCGATTTTTGTTTCCCATGTATCAGCCAAATTTTAGCCGATTCCGAGGCCGTCGCGAAAAATGACGAAATTGCCCCCGGCGCAATTTTTGTTTCCGATCAATCAGTCAAATTTGAGCCCATTCCGACACCGACGCGAAAATTGACGAAATTGAACCCGGCGCGATTTTTGTTTCCGATCAATCAGTCAAATTTGAGCCCATTCCGACACCGTCGCGAAAAATGACGAAAATGCCCTGTCGCGATTTTTGTTTCCCATGTATCAGCCAAATTTTAGCTGATTCCGAAGCCGTCCCGAAAAATGACGAAACCCCCGGCGCGATTTTTCTTTCCCATCGATCAGCCAAATTTTAGCGATTCCGAGGCCGTCGCGAAAAATGACGAAATTGCCCCCGGAGCGATTTTTGTTTCCCATGTATCAGCCAAATTTTAGCCGATTCCGAGGCCGTCGCGAAAAATGACGAAATTGCACCCGGCGCG
>NW_019233403.1:0-2519 GCF_002742605.1 Olea europaea var. sylvestris
TTTCATTGGCTCGATTCCAACCGAATTAGACTAGCAATTTCCCAAAGACGAACAAACCCGATGTTCTCATGAAATCGAAAGCCGCTTTTCATTGGCTCGATTCTAATCGAATTAGACCAGCAATTGGCCAAAAACAAACTAACCCGAAGTTATCATGAAATAAAAACCATTTCTCATTGGCTCGATTCCAATCGAATTAGACTAGCGATTCGCCAACTATGAACAAACCCGATGTTATCAAGAAATCAAAAACAACATTTCATTGGCTCGATTCCAATCGAATTAGACTAGCAATTTGCCGAAGACGAACAAACCTGATGTTATCATCAAATCAAAAAGCCACTTTTCATTGGCTCGATTACAATCAAATTAGACTAGCAATTTGCCAAAGACGAACAAACCCGATGTTATCATGAAATCAAAAACCACTTTTCATCTGCTCGATTCCAATCGAATTAGACTAGCAATTTTCCAAAGACGAACAAACCTGATGCTATCATGAAATCGAAAATCACTTTTCATTGGCTTGATTCCTATCGAATTAGACTAGCAATTTGACAAGCCCGATGTTATGATGAAATCGAAAGCCACTTTTCATTGGCTCGATTCTAATCGAATTAGACTAGCAATTCGCTATAAAAGAGCAAACTAAAAGCTATCATGAAATCAAAACCACTTTTCATTGGCTCGATTCCAATCGAATTAGACTAGCAATTGGTCGAAAATGATCAAACCCGAAGTTATCATGAAATCAAAACCACTTTTCATTGGCTCGATTCCAATCGAATTAGACTAGCAATTCGCCGAAAATGAACAATCTCGATGTTATCATGAAATCAAAAACCACTTTTCATTGGCTCGATTCCAATCGAATTAGACTAGCAATTTGCCAAAGATGAACAAACTCGATGTTATCATGACATCGAAACCCACTTTCATTGGTTTGATTCTAATCGAATTCGACTAGCAATTCGACAAAAATGAACAAAGCCGAAATTATCATGAAATCAAAACCACTTTTCAATGGCTCGATTCCAATTGAATTAGACTAGCAATCTGTCGAAAATGATCAAACCTGAAGTTATCATGAGATCAAAAACTACTTTTCATTAGCTCGATTCTAATCGAATTGGACTAGCAATTTGTCAAAAACAAACAAACCCGAAGTTATCTTGAAATCAAAAACCACTTTCTATTGGCTCGATTCAAATTGAATTAGACTAGCAATTTGTCGAAAACAATCAAACCCGAAGTTGTCATAAAATCAAAAACTACTTCCCATTGGCTTGATTCCAATCGAATTAGACCAGCAATTTACCAAGGACTAACAAACCCGATGTTATCATAAAATCGAAAGCCACTTTTCATTGGCTCGATTCCAATCGAATTTGACTACTAATTCACCGAAAATGATCGAAAACAAAGTTATCATGAAATCAAAACCACTTTCCATTGGCTCGATTCGAATCGAATCAGACTAGCAGTTCGCCAAAAATGAACAAACCCGACGTTATCATGAAATCAAAAACCACTTGTCATTGGCTCGATTCCAATCGAATTGGACTAGCAATTTGCCGAAAATGATCAAACCCGAAGTTATCATGAAATTGCAAACCACTTTTCAGTGGCTCGATTCCACCTGAATTAGACAAGCAATTCGGCAAAGACAAACGAGCCCGATGTTATCATGAAATCAAAAACCACTTGTCATTGGCTCGATTCCAATCGAATTGGACTAGCAATTTGCCGAAAATGATCAAACCCAAAGTTATCATGAAATTGCAAACCACTTTTCAATGGCTCGATTCCACCCGAATTAGACAAGCAATTTACCAAAGACGAACGAGCCCGATGTTATCATGAAATCAAAAACCACTCGTCATTGGCTCGGTTCCAATCGAATTGGACAAGTAATTTGTCTAAAATGATCAAACCCGAAGTTATTATGAAATCGCAAACCACATTTCAGTGTCTCGATTCCAACCAAATTAGACAAGCAATTTGTCAAAAATGATCAAATCCGTTGTTATCATGAAATCAAATTCCACCTTTCATTGGCTCGAATTCCAATAGAATTAGACTAGCAAGCCGCCAAAAATGAACAAACCCGAAGTTTTCATGAAATCAAAAATCACTTTTCATTGGCTCGATTCCAATCGAATTAGACTAGCAATTTGACGAAAACGATCATACCCAAAGTTATCATTAAATCAAAAACCACTTTTCGTTGGCTCGATTCCAATCGAATTAGACTAGCAATTTACCAAAGACGAACAAACCCGATGTTATCATGAAATCAAAAATCACTTTTCATTGGCTCGATTCCAACCGAATTAGACTAGCAATTTCCCAAAGACGAAAAAGCCCGATATTCTCACGAAATCGAAACCACATTTCATTCGCTGGATTCCAATCGAATTAGACTAGCAATTAGCTAAAAACGATCAAACCCGAAGTTATCATGAAATCAAAAGCCACTTTTCATTGGCTCGATTCCAATCGAATTAGACTAGCAATTT